>NC_041387.1:271221589-271245562 GCF_002162155.2 Triticum dicoccoides | reverse complement strand
GGGTGCCGCGAGAGTGTGTGTGTGGGGGGGGGAGCGGAGGGGGCGGGGGCGCCGGAGGGTGGGTTGGTTGGGCGCCGGGTGGGGGTGAAGAAGGTGGGCAAGAGGGGCGGGTGGGTCCGCGCGCAATTTGTTTGTGTTCCGACGGTTGTTTGGAGAGGTGTTAGCAGAATAAGAGCTACTGTTAGTAGAATAAGTCTTAAGGGGTGTTATTAGAGAGAGAGAAACTTTATTAATAACCCTCGGTGAGGAATAAGTAATTCCTCACCCGAGTCAGATCGACCGAGAGATGGTCCAACTTAATAACCGACGTAAAATTACGTTTGCCCATTGTAAAATTACGTCCATTGGAACAGTTGGGAGCTAACCCACTCACCCCGTACATGATGAGCCGGAACCTTTTCCAATCACGGGCTCGGACATACGTTCCTCTTTCCCGACCACTCTCCTTTGGTGATTGCGGAGGCAGCCACAGTGGCGGCACCGGAGGGGCCAACCGGAGGCGAGGGCTACCCCCCTCTACCACGTGCAAAGTACTCCCCTTTACCTTTCTCATGCGCTAATGACCAGGAGGCGCTGCAGGCAGTGCAACGGTCGTACGCGAGCTCGACGGCGACTATGGCCTTCTCAATCTCTCCGGTGTCCCTCTCCACTGTCGGTTTTCTTCTCGTTGGTAAGATCTCCCTCCTCTTTCTCCTCCTGCACGAATTTCTGAATTTCTAAGGTTAGGGTTCTTGGTTTTTGGGAGCGAGGCAAAACAAGAGAAAGAAGACAAAGAAAGGTAAAGAAACAGAAGAGAGCATCTTGCATACTAAAGGGGTGATATAGGTTGATGGTGGAGACAGGTGCTGGGCGGTGGGGTCAATTCTTGGACCGCCTGTTGGAGCAGCGTTTTTTACCCCAGACGATCTAAAAGTTAAGTATTTTTACATTTAGACCATCTATTGGAGATGCTGTAATGATCCTCACAAACGATGTAGTACTTCCTTCGTTCCTAAATATATGTCTTTTTAGAGATTTCACTACAAACTACAAATGAATGTATGTAGATATATTTTAAAGTGTAGATTCACTAATTTTGCTCCTTATATAGTTTATAGTGAAATCTCTAGAAAAACTTATATCTAGTAATAACGGAGGGATTACTATTTATATCAAATGAATAAAGTTTCCGGGTTTTTTTAAGACGGCTGAGATTTCGGCCGGTAGACCGGGGCATACCTGGCCAAACGGGCCGGCACGGCCCGACCCATTATAATCGTGCTTGGCCCGGCACGGCCCGCCAAGGCACGATTACTATACGGGCCGTGCCGTGCCGGCCCGCATGCTGCGCCACTAGGCCCAGGCACGGCCCAGTTAGTAAACGGGCCGGCACGTTGGCCCGTTTAGCACGGTGGGCCGCATATTTTCAGCCTATTATTTGACGCACTGAGCGTTTTTTAACCTATTTTTACATATTGGACCATATATAGATGTATAAAAAAATAAAAAAAAACTTAATCAGGCCATTCCGTGCCGGTCCACGTGCCTAGCCTCCAGGCCCAGGCACGGTCCAGGGCGTGCCGCGCCGTGCCGGCGTGCTCACGGGCCGGCCTGAAAAAACCGGCCCATTTGGCCAGCTATAGACCGGGGCAGAGTGCTGCTATAAATCCCCCCAATCCCTTGCGCGGCTTCTCGTCCTGTCTCCTGTCGCACAGCTTCCCCTTCAATCCCCTTCCATCGGTCCCAGATCCCCTCCCCTCACAACCCTAAATCCGAGTTAGCCCTCACTTATCTTCCGTTCGACATGGAAAAGTCCCGTCAACTTCGTGGTCCGTCGCCCGCCGACGATTCTTACCGCCACCACCAGCCGTCCGCCGAGAAGTTCGCGTGCTCTCGGATTCCCTGGGTGATGCTGGATCGGTTCGCCCACCGCACCAAGGGGGATGGGGATGGCGTTGTTTCGGATGCGGTAGCTGACGGCACGCTATCAGAGATCTCAGCCACCTGCACCGGTAAACCCATCGCCATCTCCCTTCGGGTCGCTGAACCCCCGGAGGTGTCCCGTCTCTACCTTCACTGGCCAGACGGGTTGAGGCCGGAGATGAGCGACCTGAACAAGCCATTCGTCATCGCAGCGCACGGCGACTCGATACTTTTCCAGACATACGTGCCCCTCGACGGCTGCTACCATCCCACCTGTTACCCCATCGACTATTTCGTCTACACAGCACCCTCCTGTTCCAAGAGTCGTTCGTCGCTCCGGCGACTCCCTACCTGCTTTGACGGCGGCTTGCTGGACCCTGTGATGAATCAGTACAACAAGCCGCACCTGTCCCGTGATCAGCAGGCAATGTGCAGTGCAGACATCGGTCTCCTGTGCCACAGGGATGGTGGGTTCACCGTGGCGAATCTCGCGGTGGCAGATCTCACATGCCTCGGTAGGCTCAGGGTGCTGCACTATACCCCTCTGGAGACGAACATGAAGTGGGACGATAAGGAGCTGCCATTGCCTTGTGACGTCGGCACCCTGAACATCGTGAGTGGTTCCTGGCAAACTGACACTGTCATCCCCTTTGATGATCACTATTTGTGCTGGGTTGATCTCTATCTGGGCTTGCTGTTTGTGGATGTCATTGCCAAACATCCACCGCCCCCACGTTACGCCCGGTTACCTGTAGAACTGGATCAGCATCGTCTGTACATCGACCATGGGGCCCCTGACCCGGCCCGCCATGTGTGTGTTACTGATGCAGGCATTATGAAGCTCATTAGCATCAATGATGACACAGGCCGCAGTGTGCGTGACCAGTCTTGTTCTGCTTTCAATATCACAACTTGGACTTTCGACTTAGGGACAATGCGATGGCATAAGGAGTTCACCATCAAATCCGCCAAGTTCTGGGCCGCTCTTGACACAGATAAGCGTCTTCCATGTCTCCTGCCAAAGTTTCCGACCATTAGTTTGGTTGATCCTAATGTCATTTGCTTCACGTTGGAGGATAGCTACAACAATTTTTGGCTGGTAGAGGTTAACACTAAGAATAAGGTGCTAGGGGCTGTCGCTCTCTATATCAACGTAGAGGAAGAAGAAGTAGAAGAAGGACACGCTGCTAGGATGTTCAGAAGGCATATCTTCTATGGCAACTCCTTTGTCGCCAGCCAGTTCACCCGGTACATGAATAATGATGCCATCAAAAGGTATTTACAGTTCAATGTTTATTGTTACTAGTTTATGTATGCCAACTTGCAATTTGTGTAAAATGTTCCATCTCTCTTAGCACTTCCTAGTATTTGTTCTTCACTTTCTTTTTATGCTTCCATAGATATTGGAACACAACAAAGCAAATGATTACTTAATGGCAAGGCTATATCAAATTCTTTTTAGCCGATCCTGTTTGCTGTGTCCAAACATAGCAGCACCACACCCTTAAACAAATAGCATCTCACAGTTGTCTAAACGGCTAGTCAATTACCACTTGATGGTGATTCAGTTGATAATTTGGCATTATACTTTGTAGATGCTTTCATGATGATCCACTAAATTACATTTATTAAATTCTACGAGGCTTGTGTTGTACACAACTGGTTCGTTGGGAAATAACAATTTCTGAGATGATTGAATACCAAATAAGTCATTTAGGTAGTGTACATGACCCACCAAACGCGGTGAAGGATCTCCATCTATCAGTTAGGTAGTTAATCATTTAAACTTGAAACGTATCCTTTAGCTTCGAGCTCAAATCAATGGGAGATAAGATCCATGATCCGTTACTTAGATTTAAGTGTGAGGCCCCTATATAAGGAGCACCTCGAGTGAGGAATAATGCAAATAAAAAGACTAATTCTTCTATCTTGCCTCGTGATAAAATAATCATTGCTTACACTAATATATTTTTAGGCATGCTAAGCGTTGAAAATGAATAGAAGATAAAGTGCCTTTTGAATCTCGTGTTAACCATGTCGTGTACACGAAAGCAATGTAGATTTTACTCCCATGATAAGCAATCCCTAGCTTACACTAATTCATTTTCATGCTTGGTAGGCATTGGAAGTGATTCACAACCAACCAATTTTCGAACCCACACTTTTGTTGACCATGCCATAGGAACAATGACATGGTAGATGCAACAAATTTGTTTAAGTTTGAAGTTAGAAAGTGCTACAGTAATGCTGGTTAGAATATGCGAATCTCAAACAAAAACTTTACAAAACGTAGTATGACTTGTACAATTATTGTTGAGGATAAGTACGTCACTACCCTGGAACGGTAAGGTCGGGTCACCAGGGATCACTAAACATGATTTGACCAAGGTTCAGGCCCCTCAGATCAGATAAGAGCCCTACTCATGATTTGATTGGGTTATGTTGGGAGAGTCCGTGGGTACTTACAATTTGGAGACCTAGTGGGTTGGGGTGCAACTCGACAACTTTGGTAGAGGAACTAGGGGAGGTGCGTTACATTGCTAGGGTTCTTGCCTCCTGATTGTGACTTGTGTAGAACTTGGTCCACTTGCGGGCACCTCGATGAGGTTGAAGAGGTGTATCCCCTACACAGAGCCAAGAAGGGTGCTCGGCAATGGCGGCGTGATAGCATCCCTACTAACCTGAGGAACTCGTCTAGAGGCGTCCCATCCCGAATGATGGTGATACGTAGAGTGATGTTGCCACCGTCGACAAGGGTGGGGGCATCGGACCCCGGAACAAGAAGTGTTGCTAGGACCTATGCGACAAAGTGTTAAATCGATGTTGTGTGGATGCAACATCCAGGTTAGGTGTTGTTGGAGTTGGTGGTGGCCCGGATGGACTAGTCCATTGTTTTGGAGGCCAAGCCGACCGGGGTGCGCCCCTTTCCTTGGATGTGGCCTCGTCGAAGACCGGATGATTGATGACTAAACTGCTCACCAAATTTGACGACATCTTCACCAAGCCTTGTTCATTGCTGCCCACACATGCACATGATCATCGGATTTGACTTTGGACTAATCGGTCTCCAGTTGCTATACGTCCCTATGGCTACGCGCAACTCTTCGGTTGCCCCCAACACAGAGGATTTGATGACTAAACTGCTCATCAAATTTCATGACATCTTTACCAAGCCTTCCTCCTTGCCACCTTCGCATGCACATGATCACCGGACTCCACTCTGGATTGAGGGGTATGTGGTCACTGTACGTCCCTATCGCTACCCTGCAACTACAGAAGGATGAGATCGAGCCTCATTGTGAGGAAATGTTGTAGTAGGGCATTCTTAGCAGAAGTGATTCAACCCTTTCCTGGCTAGATCTTGTTCTTCTTGTTCAGAAGCCAGATGGCTCAACTCAAAATGGAAAAAAAAGTCACATGGCTTGTGACGCTCCTATGTCGACTATCGTGCTCTTAGTGAGAAAACAATCAAGGATAAGTTCTCAATCCTAGTGGTGCATGGATTTCTCGACGAGCTTCATGGTGCATGCTTCTTCACCAAGCTTGATTTGCATTCTGGTTATCGCCAAGTGTGTATTTACTAGGATGACATCTCCAAGACAGCCTTCTGCATGCACAGTGCCCACTATGAGTTCTTGGTCATGCCTTTTGCCTGACTAATGCCCGATTACTTTCAAGGCCTTGACGAACAAGATCCGTTGGCCATTCCTCTGCTGTTTTGTTCTCGTCTTCTTTGACGATATCTTGATTTATAGCCTATCATGGCCGGAGCACCTTCACCACCTGTCTTGTGTTTCAAGTTATGTGGCAACATTCTCTCTTTCTCAAAAGGTCCAAGTGTGATGAGGACATCAATACAATTGTTACACCCACAGCCCCTGCTGCTATACATACTGGACCAATTACTAGAGCTCGTGCACGCCAACTAAATTACCAGGTACTTTCGTTTCTTGGTAATGATTTTAATGTTCATGAGAATATGATGCTGCCTAAATTGGATACATTTGTTTTGCTTACAAATGAAGGGCCTAGCTTGGAGAAGGATGAACATTGGAGCAAGAACAAGCATGGAGATGATGGCATGCGCAAGGGGAACAAGAACGGAGTTACAAGTGATGATTTCAGGACTTTGAAGCCACCATAATGGGTGCATGAAGCCTTGGACGAAATATACAAGATGCCACTTCATAAATTTCGTCCCTAGGCTATTTTAGGTGCTGCGTCACCTTATTATTGGGCCAGGCCCATGTAATTTCGAAATACATAAGTATAGGCTATTTTTAGAGTCCGTATGTGTGGGGAAACAAGAGATAGGGTTGATTTCGGACCCCTCCACCAAGGGCCACGAAATTCCCCCCCTCTTCCTCCATATATACAGCCCTTAGGGCATCGTTTAGACTTTGGGTTTTGTTTAGATTAAAAGTTCGCCATAGCTGCAACTTCGCGTACTTCGTTTGTGTTCAACGACCAGACAAAGGCGTCACAGAACCCCACCTTGATCAATAAAGCTTTCATCTTATATTCGCAATATCCAGATTGCAATCTCAGTTTCTTGCTTGTTCTTCGTTTGCTCACAGGAAACAGACCCTCGTGGTCAGGTTGATCGTGCTCCGGCGTGGTCAATAACCTCTCGGAGTTGGTTTAGCGATTGCTAAGGCGCGACGTCCTCGCACGTTCGTAGTCGGATCGTCAAAGTCGACTTCCACCAAAGCGATATCCATCATCTCATCGAAAGACGGGACACCTTTGCCTCTATCAAGTGGTATCAGATTTCCAGGTTGCTCGGTGAGATTTTACAGTTTTTCGTAGTTTAGATCGAGTCTGTTCTTCATACCTACAGTCCCCGAAAAAGCCACAAAAAAAAATTAGGGTTAGTTCATCATATCCGAACCAATCTGAGCCTTTGCATAATCTTTTTAGGGTTTTGCTTTGTTGAATTTGCGGTTGCATCGTCGGTCTAGTTGCTGGTCTTAGAGTCTAGTCTTTTAGAGTTTCGAGTTCTGGTCATAAGTTGTCACGCCGCCGCCGCCGCACCATCATCATCGCCCCTGCCATCTACCACCACCGCTCCGAATTCGTATCCATATACCACCACCAATCCGTGCCCATATACCACCACCGATCCATATCCATATACTACCACCGCTACCACCACCGCTGCCATATACCACCACCATATATCCACCACCAATCCGAGTTCCTTGCTTATTAGGTTTGTTTTCGGGATCCATCTAGATTCCGATTCGTGTTTCCTTGCCGGAGTAGGTTTCGGAAAAAAAAAAAATTTCGGGTAGCCACGCTCCGTTTAGGCCCAAAAATTTTCGAAAACGCATTTTTCGAAAAATTTTCTGGCTATCCTATTTTTAGGTGTTTCTGAGTGTTTTGAGACAGGTGCCATTATAGGAAGTTTTTTTGACCCGTTTCCAGTTTTTGGGTCCGGGCAGTCGAAAAAAAAAAATTGGTCGAAAAATTTCGTGCCCATCCTGTCAGTTTGAGCTAGGAAGAGTTTTGAGATACTCGCCATTATAGTGATTTTTCGCAAAAAAAAAGAGCGCAAAAAAAAGAGCGCAAAAAGAAAGAGCGCAAAAAAAAAAGAGCGAAAAAAAAATTAAGAGTGTGCTTTTCCCTTGTTTACGTGCCGCGCCGTGATTTTGTTGGTGTTCTAGGCTCGCGTCTCTAGCACAGTCTAGCCTAGGACCAGCACAGTACCGTCGTTGAGCGTTTATTTAACTTTGCATCTCTGAATTGATTATTGCTGACCATTTTTGCTACCATAGTATAAGCCTTCCCAGCTCCACATACATCTACGTCGTGCGTTTGACTCTCCCTGGTAATCGCTCTATCCAAGCCTTGAGAGTTGTGACTACAACGGTTGCCGATCACCGCCTGTTGCTGGGTAAGAACTGGTAAGAATTTGAGTTTTGCTTGACGGATTTGTGACACCCACCACCACCACTTGTTCGTAGTCTGTAGGATCATATTCTTGTGTGTTTCTATTGCTGCTAACCATGCCAGGATCACAAGCCGACGAGATTGACTGGGAGAATTTATCGAACAAGGAGCTTCATGATAAGTTTCAACAAATGATGACTGAACAGGTGCAAGATGTGCTGAACAATTTTGAAGAGGCCATGGAGAAGATCACTGGCCTTGAGAAGACGTTCGAAACAAAGCTCGATAACAGATTTAATGAATTGCTCGCGCGTCTTCCACCACCACCACCGGCTGCACCTAACGCACCTCTCCAACAACAACAACAACGACTACCTCCACGTCGCGAAATAGACCTTCGCCGAGCGAGCCGTGTTCCTCTTGCGTTTGGCCAAACTATTGGTGCTGCTGTTGATACTTCTGTGGCTCCTGCTACTGCTGTTGCTGGTACCCAGGAGGATGATGAGTATGCGGGCGATTATGAGGATGAGGTTGATCAAAATCATATCTACGAGCAACCACCAGCACCACCACCAGCAGGTCGACCTCAGGTATATATTCGTAATGGTAGGCCTGCACCACCACCTCAGGTACGCGATGATGTCCATATTCCTAAACTGAAATTGAATATTCCACCATTTGAGGGTAGATATGTTCCTGATATATATCTTACTTGGGAGTTAGAAACTGAACAACGATTTACATGTTTACAATATCCTGAGGAGAGACGAGTTGCTGCTGCTGTTTGTGCTTTCACTAGTTTTGCATGTGTATGGTGGTTTGAACATTGTATATTATATCCTATTCCAACTACTTGGGCTGCTTTAAAAACTGCTATGCGTACGCGTTGGGTTCCACCATATTATCAACGTGAATTGCTTCAAAAATTGCAGCGTTTAAGACAAGGGAAAAATTCTGTAGAAGAATATTATCAGGAATTACAAACTGGCATGATTAGATGTGGTATTGTTGAGGAGAATGAAGCTATGCTTGCACGTTTTCTGGGTGGATTAAATAGAGAGATTCAGACCATTCTAGACTATAAGGAGTATACTAATATCACTCGTTTATTCCATCTTGCTTGTAAAGCTGAACGTGAAGTGCAGGATCGACAAGCATTGGGGCGAACTAACTTTTCTGCAGGCCGACCTTCATCATGGACACCACGTGCATCTTCTACTTCAACTGCACCAGCACCTCCATCCGGTGCCACCGCCAGCCGTGATACAAGAAAACAGGCACAACCACCATTATCTGCCAAGAGCGCACCTGCGGGGCCTGCACAGCGTTCTTCTTCTTCCATGGCATCAACAGGGCACACAAGTGATATTATTTGTCGTCGTTGTAAGGGAGGAGGTCATTATGCGAGAGAATGCAAATCTCCGCGTGTGATGATTGCTACCGCGGATGGTGGATATGAGTCCGCTAGTGACTATGATGAGGAGACTTTGGCTCTTATTACACGTGAAGAACATGGTGGAGATGATTCTGATCATGAGACGCAATACATGGCTGCTGAAGACGCTGACAGGTATGAATGTTTAGTTGCTCAACGTGTTTTGAGTGTGCAGGTCACACAAGCTGAGCAAAATCAGAGGCACAATTTGTTCCATACCAAGGGAGTTGTAAAGGAACGTTCTGTGCGCGTCATCATAGACGGAGGGAGCTGCAACAACTTGGCTAGCATGGAGATGGTGGAGAAGCTTTCTCTCACCACAAGACCACATCCACATCCTTACTACATCCAATGGTTCAACAACAGCGGCAAGGTTAAGGTAACACGTACTGTTCGTGTGCATTTTAGTATCTCTACATATGCTGATTATGTTGATTGTGATGTGGTACCTATGCAAGCATGTTCCTTATTACTTGGTAGACCATGGCAATTTGATAAAAATTCTGTACACCATGGTAGAAACAATCACTATACTCTTGTTCATAAGGATAAAAATATTACTTTGCTTCCTATGACTCCTGATTCCATTTTGAAAGATGATATTAATAGAGCTAATAAAGCACAACAGGAGAAGAATAAGAGTGAAAATCAGATTGTGGCAAAAAAATTTGAGCAACAAATGAAGCCTAATAATAAACCATCTAGTGTTGCTTCTGAAATTAAATTGAAAAGTGCATGTTTATTTGCCACCAAATCTGATATTGATGAGCTAGATTTCAGCAAATCTGTTTGCTATGCTTTTGTGTGCAAAGAGGCATTATTTTCATTCGAGGACGTGCCTTCCTCTTTGCCTCCTGCTGTCACTAACATTTTGCAGGAGTTTGCTGACGTCTTTCCACAAGACGTGCCACCGGGATTACCGCCTATTCGAGGGATTGAGCATCAGATTGACTTAATTCCTGGTGCTTCACTGCCAAACCGTGCACCATACCGTACCAATCCAGAGGAGACGAAGGAGATTATGCGTCAAGTACAAGAGCTTCTCGACAAAGGTTATATACGCGAATCCCTTAGTCCTTGTGCTGTTCCTATTATTCTAGTGCCGAAAAAGGATGGTACATCACGTATGTGTGTTGATTGTAGAGGCATTAGTAATATTACTATTCGTTATCGTCATCCTATTCCTAGGCTAGATGATATGCTTGATGAATTGAGTGGCTCTACAATATTCTCCAAAGTTGATTTGCGTAGTGGCTACCATCAAATTCGTATGAAATTGGGAGATGAATGGAAAACATCATTTAAAACTATGTTTGGATTATATGAGTGGTTAGTCATGCCTTTTGGGTTAACTATGCACCTAGTACTTTCATGAGATTAATGAACGAAGTTTTACGTGCTTTCATTGGACGATTTGTGGTAGTTTACTTTGATGACATATTGATTTATAGCAGATCTTTGGAAGAACATTTGGAACATTTACGTGCTGTTTTTATTGCTCTACGTGATGCACGTTTGTTTGGTAACCTTGGGAAGTGCACCTTTTGCACCGACCGAGTATCTTTTCTTGGCTATGTTGTTACTCCACAGGGAATTGAAGTTGATAAAGCCAAGATTGAAGCTATTGAGAGTTGGCCGCAGCCCAAAACGGTCACACAAATGAGGAGTTTTCTTGGCCTCGCTGGATTCTATAGGCGTTTTGTGAGAGATTTCAGCACCATTGCTGCACCTCTCAACGAGCTTACAAAGAAGGATGTGCCTTTTGTTTGGGGTACCGCACAGGAAGAAGCCTTCACGGTATTGAAAGATAAGTTGACACATGCTCCTTTACTCCAACTTCCTGATTTTAATAAGACTTTTGAGCTTGAATGTGATGCTAGTGGAATTGGATTAGGAGGTGTGTTATTACAAGATGGCAAACCTGTTGCATACTTTTCTGAAAAATTGAGTGGGCCTAGTCTGAATTATTCTACTTATGATAAAGAATTATATGCTCTTGTTCGGACTTTAGAAACATGGCAACATTATTTATGGCCCAAAGAATTTGTTATACATTCTGATCATGAATCATTAAAACATATTAAAAGTCAAGCTAAACCGAATCGTAGACATGCTAAATGGGTTGAATTCATTGAGACTTTCCCTTATGTCATTAAACACAAGAAGGGAAAAGAAAATGTTATTGCTGATGCATTGTCTCGTCGCTATACTATGCTTTCACAACTTAACTTCAAAATATTTGGTTTGGAGACCATCAAAGATCAATATGTGCATGATGCTGATTTTAAAGATGTAATGCAGAATTGTAAAGAAGGAAGAATGTGGAACAAGTTTGTTGTTAACGATGGATTTGTGTTTCGTGCTAACAAGCTATGCATTCCAGCTAGCTCCGTTCGTCTTTTGTTGTTGCAGGAGGCGCATGGAGGAGGATTAATGGGACACTTTGGCGTGAAGAAGACGGAGGACGTACTTGCTACACATTTCTTTTGGCCAAAGATGAGACGGGATGTTGAGCGTTTTATTGCTCGCTGCACTACATGTCAAAAAGCTAAGTCACGACTCAATCCTCATGGTTTATATATATGCCTTTGCCTGTACCTAGTGTTCCTTGGGAGGATATATCTATGGACTTTGTTTTAGGTTTACCTCGAACAAAGAAGGGGAGGGATAGCATATTTGTTGTCGTGGATAGATTCTCGAAAATGGCACACTTTATACCATGTCATAAAAGCGATGATGCTGTTAATGTTGCTGATTTGTTCTTTCGTGAAATTATTCGCTTGCATGGTGTGCCAAATACTATTGTTTCAGATCGTGATACTAAATTTCTTAGCCACTTTTGGAGATGTTTATGGGCTAAGTTGGGGACTAAACTGCTTTTTAGTACTACTTGTCACCCCCAAACTGATGGACAAACTGAAGTAGTCAATAGAACGTTGTCTACTATGCTTAGGGCTGTTTTGAAGAATAATAAGAAAATGTGGGAGGAATGCTTGCCTCATATTAAATTTGCTTATAATCGTTCATTGCATTCTACTACTAAGATGTGCCCTTTTGAAGTTGTGTATGGTTTCCTACCTCGTGCACCTATTGATTTGTTGCCTCTTCCATCTTCGGAGAAGGTTAATTTTGATGCTAAACAACGTGCTGAATTGATTTTAAAAATGCATGAGTTAACTAAGGAAAACATTGAGCGCATGAATGCTAAATATAAACTTGCTGGAGATAAGGGTAGAAAACATGTTGTGTTTGCACCTGGAGATCTTGTTTGGTTACATTTGCGTAAGGATAGATTTCCTGATTTGCACAAATCAAAGTTAATGCCACGTGCTGATGGTCCCTTTAAGGTGTTAGAGAAAATAAATGATAATGCATATAAACTTGAGCTGCCTGCAGATTTTGGGGTTAGTCCCACTTTTAACATTGCAGATTTGAAGCCTTATTTGGGTGAGGAAGATGAACTTCCGTCGAGGACGACTTCATTTCAAGAAGGGGAGGATGATGAGGACATCAATACAATTGTTACACCCACAGCCCCTGCTGCTATACATACTGGACCAATTACTAGAGCTCGTGCACGCCAACTAAATTACCAGGTACTTTCGTTTCTTGGTAATGATTTTAATGTTCATGAGAATATGATGCTGCCTAAATTGGATACATTTGTTTTGCTTACAAATGAAGGGCCTGGCTTGGAGAAGGATGAACATTGGAGCAAGAACAAGCATGGAGATGATGGCATGCGCAAGGGGAACAAGAACGGAGTTACAAGTGATGATTTCAGGACTTTGAAGCCACCATAATGGGTGCATGAAGCCTTGGACGAAATATACAAGATGCCACTTCATAAATTTCGTCCCGAGGCTATTTTAGGTGCTGCGTCACCTTATTATTGGGCCAGGCCCATGTAATTTCGAAATACATAAGTATAGGCTATTTTTAGAGTCCGTATGTGTGGGGAAACAAGAGATAGGGTTGATTTCGGACCCCTCCACCAAGGGCCACGAAATTCCCCCCCTCTTCCTCCATATATACAACCCTTAGGGCATCGTTTAGACTTTGGGTTTTGTTTAGATTAAAAGTTCGCCATAGCTGCAACTTCGCGTACTTCGTTTGTGTTCAACGACCAGACAAAGGCGTCACAGAACCCTACCTTGATCAATAAAGCTTTCATCTTATATTCGCAATATCCAGATTGCAATCTCAGTTTCTTGCTTGTTCTTCGTTTGCTCGCAGGAAACAGACCCTCGTGGTCAGGTTGATCGTGCTCCGGCGTGGTCAATAACCTCTCGGAGTTGGTTTAGCGATTGCTAAGGCGCGACGTCCTCGCACGTTCGTAGTCGGATCGTCAAAGTCGACTTCCACCAAAGCGATATCCATCATCTCATCGAAAGACGGGACACCTTTGCCTCTATCAAATTGCAACACCTTTGGTACCGCATCCGTAGCATGCCTTGGCCATGTGATTTCTCTAGATGGTGTGTCCATAGATGTCAACAAGGTTGGTGATGTGGCAGATGCGCTATTCTGTTTCCTTTGCCGCTACTACCGCAAGTTTATCAAGGAGTTTGGTACCATCACAACCCCACTCACCTAGCTGCTGAAGGAAGGATTTCACTGGTGTGAAGAAGCCGAGGCTGCATTCGGTGCGCTCAAGCGTGCCCACGGTACAACCCCTATCCTTTAGATGCGTGCGTTTGATGATCCGTTCTTCATAGAATGTGTTGCTTCCTGCTCGGCTTCAGCTCCATTCTTCACCAGGGCAACCCATAGCGCCGTGTCATGCCAAACCGGCAGTCTATGAGAGGGAGCTAATTGGCCTAGTCCAAGCAATGTGACATTTGCAACTCTACTCGGGATGTGCATTCACTGTCCACACTTACCTCTAAAGCCTCAAGTTCATCCTAATCAACGGCTTTTGAAAATTCCACAACATCAATGGGCAAGCAAGTTATCAGCTATGTTTTCACGGTGGAGTATCGTATTGGGCGCTTCACACCACCATTGATGCATTGACTTGACGTGACCCGTTGACAGCCTTGTCACAGTTTATGCCATCTCAACACGATAGTTTGCTCTTTTTGATGACTTGCGCAAGGAGACTGCGATGTCTGCCGAGCTAATTTCCTTGCATGACCGAATTGTCTCCGGTGAGCTCGGTGACCCTTGGTCATGTTGCGATGATCTAAACATGCATTGTTGACATGTTTATGTGCTTTTGTCATCGCCATTGGTAGCATCTTTATCGGAACATCCCATCGGGCATTCAACACACTTCATCGCTTGCGGGACACCTTCCACATACGAGGTGACCATGCATTGTTGCTATAATTGGTTCGTACCTGCAAAATTTGTTAACAGAAAAGACAGATACTTCATCATTTTGGTCTGCTTCAGCCCTCGCTGGATATCTTAGTGGATTTTATTTAGGCCCTTCCTTGTGTCCATGGCAAGACAGTGATCCTTCCTGTTGTCAATCACTTCTCCAAATATGCACACTTCATACCATTGGCACATCCGTATCTCCGTAGCCCGAGCTTTCTTTGACGACACTGTTCGGCTACATCGGCTTCTACAGTCCTCGTCAATGATAGCGGCCCTATATCTATCGGCAATTTCTGGCGCACCATTTTCCCTGTGTCCGGGGTAAGCTTGCACATGAGCTCAGTGTTTCATCCCCTATTCGATGGTTAGAGAGTTGGCGAACAAGGTGATCTCTATGTACCTTGGTGCATGACAGGAGATTGACCTCCGCAGTGGTTGGGTTGGCTTCCTGTGGTCAAATACTGCTAAAACAGATTATATCAGTCCTCGCTTCATGACACCCCCTTAAAGGTGGTCTAAGGCCACGACCCCCCACCCTCCTACTCTACTTCAAGCCTGACAAGGCAGCATGAAGTACTATGATGACCATCATTGGGGTTCTCCATTGATGTTGGTGAGTGGGCTTGGCTGCGCCTTCACCATAGGCAAGCTGCTTCATTGCCAGGCCATACAATTTGGCGTTAGCTCAGTGACTTTATGGACCTTACAAGATTCTGGAGCACGCTGGTTCTATTGCCCACAAGCTGGATCTCCCTGAAGGCTTTCATCTGCACGATGCCTTCCATGTGATGTGAGTTTTGAAAATATTCCATGGTTTCACTCATATGTGACACCACCACTGCCGTTGGTTGAGGATGGCCGAGTCATTCCAGAACCTGCCAAAGTACTAAGCTATAGCATGCGTAGCTGAGTGAAAGCATGTGCTTGTGGCAGGTTCTTTGGAAATGGATGCCACTTGAGAGCCCCTTGCTGACTGCATGAAGCAGTGTCCAGATTATCAGCTTGAGGACGAGTTGCTTGTGGAGGAAGGGAGATATGTTATGTGGGGAATTTCTTATGGTAGGTACAAGACACCAGGGGAAGGTTAGGCTGCGGCTAGAAAAGGCAGTTTGATGACCTGAAGGATGCATCTGTTTTGTTAGTCTCCACGTTCTGTTTAGGTAGTCTAGTTTGAGTCAGATTCCAATTAACGTCTGAGTATGTCAAAGTTGTACTTGCACGTGTCCTATATAAATAAGCCTATATAGAGGGCCTAGTCGTGTAAGCTGAAGGCTAGCAATAACCAATAGAGCCTAGCTTCCCTATTCCTTTTTCTCTATCTATAATACCTACTATCCTCTGCTACTGCGCCGGTGCTGCATTGCCGATGACCTGTCTGCTACCAAGCACTTCCAGGCAGCGGGATAGCCCTCAGATCCAGGAGCGGCTGTTCCACAGCGCTAGTTTGTCGTTTATGGACAACTGCAACTTTTCATGTGCTCGTCGTGCCAAGTCGCCAGATGCAAGCCCGTAGATGGGCCTGTAGCACCTATAGAGAAGGTGAGGTTTTGTGTATAGTTGAGTAAACTTTTGAGACATACTTGCCTTTGTTGCGTTTCTCCCGCAAGGCTATGCATCGTGATGTTTATTTGCCCTTGACTTTGTGTTAGGATCGTGTTCAATCGTCTTATGGATCTTGTAAGCTTGTCCCTTGGACTTTTACACAGAGGCAAACTCAAAGCCCCCAAGCACGAATATCCTAAACGATGTATGCAAACAGTAGGTACTTTTAGCTATTGAGGTATCAGCAAAACTATAATATTTTACCCTAATGGTTGAAGGAAGTAACTAGCATATTTATGTACCACAAATTTGTATTGCCAAATTTAGAATAAACAAATCATTAAATGCACAAACCAGTTGAACTTGTAGGGTGTCTAGCTTCTTAACTGGATGGACACTAGCACAATAACTTATTGTGAATAATTATGTTAGATCTCATTGTATTGTGGATATCTGCGTACGTATGTTTTTATGATAACTCAAAGACTTCCTCATTTCAGTTTATATAAGACACGTGTATTTTGAGTAAACTTTGACCATCAATTTGACCAACACAAATCATTATATGCCCCCAAAAGTATATAATCGAGTTCACATTTGGAGAAATTTCCAATGGAATAATCTTTTTACGACATAATCATATTATGTTGGTTAAATCGACAGTCAAAATTGAACTCGAAATAGGCGTGTCTTATAAACTGAAAAGGAGAGAGTATTGTATATTAAAGAAATTGACCTCAAATCATTATTTTGTGGTGATATTCTGAAAGTAGGCACTATTCAATGCAGGTTTAAACAGTGTAATACTTGATCAGGAGAGCATGGGTACCATCTAGGCTGGGTTCATTAGTCTTTGGATAGTCCTATCTATAACTTCAAACATGCTCATTACTCATTGTTTTTGGTTATTCCAAAGAATTTGGTTAGTTTGATATGAGCCATGGCGTTATTTCAGTTTTTTTCTGAACAGATCTATGAAGGCTGTGGAATATTATTTTCCATGTAGTTGTAAGATCTGTTACTGTCTACGGAGTAGCTGTCTTTCTAAAACTGAGAATATGACTCCGAAGGGGCATGAAACTTAAATATGCTATATGACGTGTAC
This sequence comes from Triticum dicoccoides, assembly GCF_002162155.2. Lineage (NCBI taxonomy): Eukaryota > Viridiplantae > Streptophyta > Magnoliopsida > Poales > Poaceae > Triticum > Triticum dicoccoides. Next base: position 271,228,361 of record NC_041387.1, on the reverse strand, counting down.
AGAGTTCTTAGTTTGTATGTAGTTGAATCAAGGAAGCGAATTGTCTTGAATCGTTGGTTCGCCTTGCGAGATGACATTTGGCACCGCGTCTTTTCTTCTGCACCTTCTCTTCTATCCCTTTTGGACTTCTAAGGTAGTTGGCACTTGGCAGCCATAAGTAGATAACACATAACAGTAGAGCAAATTAGATGCAATGGGTTTGATAGCCACTTGTTTCTGTTTGACCGTGGACCAAGCTATAGTTTTATCAGGACAACTTTTGTTTGGCGGGTTGTGTATATAAATATTGGCAGCTGTGTCTCGTTATGAAATGAGTGATCATGTTTTCAAAAGTTATTCTAATTGTTCTGTGATCTGATTCTGTTTTATTTGATGCAGTCTTGAGATGAGCAAGAAATTACAGGAAACAAAACAGAAGCGAGCCATGAAAAAGATGCATTGAAAACCGTATCCAAAGCACAGGCTAACGACTTCTATAATCAGCCTATTGTTGCCTAGTTTTGTCTTGTGTGGGTGACGTTGTCCAACTTTACGTTATTAGCCCACTCGTGCGTGAACTCTGAAGAATAAGCTTACATTCCAGACATGTTGCTACCGGGTGAACTTTGAAGAGTAAGCAACTTTACGTTATTAGCCCACTCGTGCGTGAACTCTGAAGAATAAGCTTATATTCCAGACATGTTGCTACCGGGTGAACTTTGAAGAGTAAGCTTTTACATTCCAAACATGTTGCTACTGGACGTGATTATTTGTGCTAGTTGCAAGTTGTTACTACATCAGAACCTTGTGGTTGTGTCTTCAGTTTAGCCCATCAACATGTCCTATCAGCTATGCCCTACCAGTTTTGAAATCCATTTGTAACAACACCTAACGCTGTGTTTGGATGTTTGCATTAGGGCCTGGTATTGGGTATTGGCATTTGTGTTGGCTGAATATCCCGAATACCACCGTTTGGTTGTTCTTGGCATTCAGTTGTGGTGATGTAACACGAACTAGCGAGACACTAACTCGTGCGTGTCGCGGCCCGATCTTTCACGGTACTATAGTCGTCACGGCGTAGCAGAACGATCTGTGATAACTAGAAAAATACCGTACTCAAGTAAATGATTAGGTAAAAAAGGATTTCAGCCCTTGCTATTATCTAACAAGACCAAAAACCAATCTGCGGCAAGATCACTAGCCTCAACGCAGCAGTCTGATAGAGGTGAGGTATCCCGATCTTTCGATGAGATGATAACTATCGATTTGGTGGAGACGACTTTGACGATCCGACTACAAACGTGCACGATGTTGTGTGTTAGCAATCGCTAAACCAACTCCGAGAGGTTATTGACCACGCCGCAGCACAATCAACCTAACCACGAAGGTCTATTCAAATAAGCAAGAATATGATAATGCAATCTGAATATTGCGAATATAGATGAAGTATTGATAAATGTGGGGATCTGTAAGCGGTCTTGGTCTGGTCGTTGGACACAAATAAAGTACACGAAGTTGCAATGGCTAACTTTTAACTAAACAAATCCCAAGGAAAAAGCTACTAGATGGATCTACTTATATAGGAGCAAGGGGTGGCGGCCAAGGAGGTGGGAGGACGTCCCAAGGCAGCCTAAAACCAACCCTAAGTCATACAAGGCTCATGCGCCCAAGTGGAGTTGATGCAACACCTTTGGACTTGTTGTTTGACTCGGATTCTGCTGCAGCGTCAGATTGTTTCGTCCATATCTCAATGCTCCGGACGAATTTAAAGGTGAATCCAATTGGGTTGAAAAGAGGACGAAATCTACTTTCCAACAAAAAAAGAATCACCCAATTCGGAGTCCGGATGAAAAAGTTGTTGGCGTTTTAATTCAGGTATGTCTGTGCAGTCCGAATCTGAATCCAGAACGTAAGAGACTTGAACTCTATCTTCTCTTGGCCCAAAGTGACGCGAGAGGACTTTTTGAACAGAACCTAAACTTCTTCTTTTGCCTTATCTTCATATGTGGATTGTACAAATGTCCCATACACCTGTAATTAGACAAAACACAAAAGTGTGTGAAGTATTTTTGTTCTGGATAACATAAATAGATTATTGAATAATTTGCACTAGAGATCACCTGACAAATATGCATGTATGCAATATTTTTGGTCGTATCCAAGGTAGTCATGTCCTCATCATCCTCCCCTTCTTGAAAACAAAGCCGTCCTCGGCGTTGCTTAATCTGAAATCTAGATAACAAAAGAGACAAGGTGTACACGTTGTATATGTATATGTCATCCATTTTTACTGATCTCATTTGGTGCACATGTGACACAGTTATACAAGAGCACCGTTCAAAAGTCGTGAAATGTAAAGCCAATATATTTTCACAAGAAGTCAAAGGCATGAAAATATTGTAACTCAGTTTGCACATATAAGTGAAGCTCTTATTCATATCAAAAGATTGACAATGTTTATCATTAAACCAAACCAACATGGATGAACCATCACCAAGGTTAGAGGTCATATCAAAATGATTAAACATTGGCACAATTATTTTCAAACATGTTTGATCCAAATTTGATTTATTCCCGGATTCAATTGGTTCTTTTGCATCGATAGTTAATTCAATGGGTTCACTCAAAATTGTTTGATCACATGGCAAAGTCAAATCATCAACATAGTCCTCTAAAGTAGCTGGTGTTATCAAAGTAGTGGTTAGCTCACCGCATGGTGCACTTAAATTGATAAGACATTCATCATACTCATGTGGAGGTGGAAGATTAGTACCTTTATCATTACCTCTTATGATCAACTCAGATGATGTAGGCACTCTCGGTGATGATGTGTCACATGGTGGAGGTGATGTAGTCCTCACAACAACGGATGTGGTTGTCATAGTATGCCTAGTAGTTGAAGGGACAACCGTATCAACTCTTGGAATGTGCATCTCGCGCTTGTTCTCCTTGTGGGCAACACGTCGTTTTATTTCCTGTTCAGCTTTGCAAGCAAGATGAAACAAATGGTCCAAAGGATAACACCCTTCATGAATTAGTATCTCCTGAATGTCATGATTTAATCCTCCCCAAAATCTATCCATAAAATCTTCTTCACTTTCTTCTAAAGAGGAATGCAGCAAGGTAGTTTGTAAAGTATCATAATATTTCGTTACGGTGTCACTACCTTGTTTTAAATGTTGCAACTTTGTGATCATGTCACGAGTATAATAAGCGGGAACAAATGTATGTCATATGGCAAGTTTCAAATCATCCCAAGTAGTAGGTATATCATTAGAGTGTAACCGACAATATTCACTCCACCAAACTACAGCATAACCAGTGAAAGAACGAACCGCAACCTTAACTTTTTTACGTACATCAAAATTATTGGAAGCAAATATATTATTTATGTCAAACTCCCATTCAATATATAAAGCAGGTCTAAAACGGCCATTAAATGGTGGTATAGAAACATTAACCTGATCATGTGCATTTGGATGTTTGTGCACCTCTCGTGACGGTTGTGGTATTTGCATAGGTGATGGCACGTCTCCCACGATCGACAAACCCCATGAATTGACTCTAGATCCTGTCATGATTAGTAGAAACAAGAAATAAAATTCAAGAATAATGTTCCTATGAACTACTAGGGTGTGGTGGTAAAGCACTCACAGTAAAGCACATATCAATATCTTACAAGTTCTTACCAAGCAGCAGGTGGTGACAGGCAACCAGCGGTGTCAAGTAACTTTGGATTGTGTAAAACGATTGCCAGGGGAACGTACGTATACACGGTGCAGAAATATGTGGAGCTGGGTTGGCTATATATGGTAGCAAAATATTAGCAATAATCAATTCAGAGATGCAATGTTGAATAAACGCTGAACGACCGTACTGTGCCGGTCCTACGCTAGACCGGACTAGAGACGCGAGCCTAGAACACTAATGAGGTCACGACGTAGCACAACTAGCATCAATGAAGGATACTAAATAGCTCTAGACAGTAAGATATAAGTGAAGATCACAACGGCAGTAAAGATAGTGATGAAAACAACTGCCAAGCAGGATATACAACAACTCTCTCTCCAAGTTTCCTCTTGAAAAGTTTGAGCCAATTTTCTGATAACTTTTTTCAAAGAATGCTACTAACTCAAGCTTTCCAATGCAAAAAGAATCACTCAATTCCGAATTGATATGAGGAGTCAAAGAATTCTAAAACTAGCCTGAAAAACTGGAATAAGCTGTGTCCGTGAACTTCGGAGGGCAAAAATACCTATTTAGAAGCCGATTTTGAGGTGTCAAATAGTGAACTAGCCTCTGCAACTATTTAGATGCGGCTCGTCGCTAGCTTTCATTTGAGTACTCGTGGAGCCAAAACTAGCGAGACACTAATTCGTGCGTGTCGCGGTCTGATTTTCCACGGTACTGTAGTCGTCACGGCGTAGCAGAACGATCTGTGATAACTAGAAAAATACCGTACTCAAAGTAAATGATCAGGTAGAAAAAGATTTCAGCCCTTGCTATTATCAAACAAGAACAAAAATCAATCTGCGGCAAGATCATCAGCCTCAACGCAGCAGCAGTCGTTCCCTTAAAAGGTCGCAGAAACGCAGTACATGGTGTCCCCCGACTGGGAACTTTTCTGGTTTATTTAAATCTTAGAAGAACAAAAACTTTCAACTGGATAGACGGCCGAATCCTGTCTGTTATATAGGCGACACCAATCTGACCAAACCGACTAAAGCACCCAAGACAATAGATACACACTCTATCTCCTATTCAAACTAACCAAGGATTTTAACTAATTAATTATCCGACCACCTTAATCACCTAGGAGACTAAGTTAACCACGTAACTAGTACTAGACCAAAGGCTTGACTCACGTATAGTGCACCTATGCCAAACCGAATCAAACTTGACTCGTATATTTCCTACCACAACGTGTGTACGGCACATGGAGTTCTAAATGTTGGCTTAACTTCATCTGGTGCAACAAGCTCAATAGGGATTCTTCCAACACAAATAATCTGCTTCTTGTTCACATGATCAGATGAGTATGTAGTTATTTTGGAACTCTCAGCTATGACACGGATGCCCACATCATGTGGCATTCGGGCTCGATATTGAGTGACCTGTCTCGAAGAAAAAAAGCTCCTGGCCCAATTCAGAGCCTATGTGCTCAACTTGCTGAGTATTCGGGATAGCGCGTACTTGTTTGCAACCAAAACGACCGTCATCTCTCCAATCCCCGCTTGAGACAGGAGGTCTCGCCCGCCCGCCGGCAGCGATGGCCGATGCCAGGTAGGCCATCATGCTGTCCTCTTATCCAGCGGCCGTCGCCACCTTCCTTCCTTGCCACACTTCCTTTTCCTTTTGTCCCGCCCCGTTCTCATCCTTGCAAGGGTGGCACCTCGCTCGATCGAAGTCTTCTTCCTGGACTGGCCGGAGGTCAACATCCGCTCCTGGGGGCCGGTCATGGAGGTAGCAGCCCCTCTCATTTTGTCTTCGGCGACCTCCACCCCCATTTGACCATCCAAACATCATTTGGCATTCAGTCTCAATCTCAAATCTGTTTCGAATACCTAATCATCCAAACAAACATATTGGCATTCAACCTCAATACCAATATCCTATGATATTGATATTCAAACCAATGCAATGCCAAGGCTTCGAATGTAAAACATCCAAACAAAGCGTAAATCCATCTGCTCAGATGGAGCGTTTTTTCCACCGTAGGATTTTCTAGCATGAATCACAGAACAAACTGCTGCCATGTCGCCTTTCTGTAAATGTTCGCAATGACACCACCCCCAAGTGAAGGCCAAATTCAGTGTTTTGACCCTTTTGGGAAAGTTAAGCAAGATTTGACCTTGTTTAAAAAAAAGGGGATCTGACCCTTTTTCCAATCGCCGGTGTCAATGGCGGTAGGGTATAACTGCCTACCGTCGAAGACCCTGGTGGTAGGGAACTTATCCATGTCAACAACCTTAATGGCCTGCCCACCTCTACCATCAGGCCTACTGCCTAGGTCTTCGGTGGTAGGGTTTGAACAGTTATAGGCCGCAGGGGGCCGACTGGCAGGTCCCACCTACCAAGCTAGCCCCCCTGCGTCCTCCTACCACCCTAGAAACAGATAGAGGCAGCGACTCTCTCCTCTCCACACTCACCTTCGATCTTCTCCGTTTCTTCGTCATTCTTGCGGATTGAGATGCCTCCACAAAGAGAGAAGTAAGCTCTTTCGACCCATCCAATTAGTTTTAGTCAAATAGCTCTAGTTTTGATGGTTTTTTTGGCACTAGGCGAACCCTAGTTCATCTTGAAGTCTTGAAATTTGGATGAATGAATGGATGGATATATGTTGAATATATGAATGTGTGGATGAATGAATAGATATAGGTGAACCCTAGTTCATCTTTTACTTTTAATTTTTTGTAACTAAATTTAACCAGAATTGATGTGTGTATGAACCCTAGTTCATCTTGTGGTATTGCTATATTTAAAATGAATGCATATGCATATATGTGTGAATGTATATATTTAGGAAGATGAATGTGTTTATTGATATGCATATATGAATCCATTTTTTAAATAGATTTAATTAGAATGGATGTATGGATCCATGTTTGATGTGTGAATGTAGTTTGGCTTTTTAACTAAATGTTGGATATGTGGATCGGATGTGTGGATATATTTAGAATGGATATACATATGCACATTTGGTAGGGCTGCAGCCCGATCATAAGTAGTTAATAACTGAAAAGAATACTCTACCCTCCCCCTTCCCTCCTCCCGCGAGCGCCGGGGGGGGGGG
>NC_041387.1:271187044-271221569 GCF_002162155.2 Triticum dicoccoides | reverse complement strand
TTTAATTAGAATGGATGTATGGATCCATGTTTGATGTGTGAATGTAGTTTGGCTTTTTAACTAAATGTTGGATATGTGGATCGGATGTGTGGATATATTTAGAATGGATATACATATGCACATTTGGTAGGGCTGCAGCCCGATCATAAGTAGTTAATAACTGAAAAGAATACTCTACCCTCCCCCTTCCCCCCTCCCGCGAGCGCCGGGGGGGGGGGGACCCTAGCTGCCGGCCCAGGGCCCTCCTCCCCCTTCTCCTCTCCTCGCCGCCGCCACGACGAGCTGACGGGCAAAGCCCGGCCAGCATCGACGGCGGCGGGGTGTTTTCCTTCCCCTCCTCGGTTCCTGGTGGCGCGGTCATCATATTCGGGCGGCGGCGTGGAGCGGGCACGGGCACGGGGCGTGGCAGCGCGGTGACAACAGCGGGCGGCGGAGGCGCGGGCTGCCGATGGTCGTGCGAAGAGGCTGTGGGCGTTGGGGCCGGGGCGCAGGTCCTCCTCATGGTCGGGGTGGTTCAGATCTGAAGCGAGGGCTCGCGGCTCTGCTTCTGGCGGCGGCTGGGCTTGGGCCCGGCGCACGTGGAGGCGAGGTCTGAGCCTTCTCTGCCCGGCTCCCCTGGTGGTGGCGCCCCTGCGGTCCTTCGGTCAGGTCCGGCCAGGCCTGGTCTGGACATGACGCCGGCAGGGGCGCGTGCTGTGTTCGGCAGGGGCGGGCTGCGGCGGCAAGGGCCTGCCGGCGGCGCGGGGGCTGATGCGCTCGTCGTCGTCGGCATGGTGGCGGCGGCGGTGATGCGTGCCGGCCGGATTTCACCTTTTTTCCGGCCGGCGGCGCGAGTTTGGGGCCCCGTCCCGGCATGGCTACGGTCCCGGCTGTGGGCGGCGGCGGCGAGGTGGCTTCGCCGTGCCTGCTCCACGGCAACTCGGCGGGTTGACTGGGGCGGCGACTCACTAGTAGAAAAAGGGCCTAATGTGAAGCACATTAGTCCCGGTTTGTAACTGAACCGACACTGATGTGACCATTAGTGCCGGTTCCAATGGCTAGGCGGGCGGCACTCATTAGTACCGGTTCATGGCGAACCCTTAGTACCGGTTCATGCCACGAACTGGTACTAAAGAGGTTGTGGCAGGCTGTTGTCAGGCTGGTGCCCCACCAGCCCCTTTAGTACCGGTTCATGTACTAAAGAGGTTGTGGCAGGCTGTTTTTAGTCCCACCTTGCTCCCCAACAGGGTTTTTACCACCTTAAATATGTTACTTCTCAAACTATCACAAGCACTTGGTCTTTATTGAACTCTATGTGTAGAATTTGTGGCCGCAATATGAGTGTTCACTGGTTTCTAAACCGTTGAGGACTCATATTGACAATTCAGATTGTACAAAAAAAGATCATTGATGATCAATGTATTTTTGATGTATATTTCTACATGTTTACACATAGCAGTAGCGCGTTTCACTGTAGTGCGCTACTGCTAAGCCATTCTATCTTCCCCCAACCGGCCGCCCCTCACTCTCTCCTCTCTCAACTCACACTCACACTCACACTCACTCGGTCTCCCCCCTCAATCCCCCCGCGCCGGTCCTCCCCCGCCGCCCGCCCCTCACTCTCTTCTCCCGCCAAACTTGTTACAACTTCAGGCCTTGAGGAAATGGTGTAGACTGCACAAAGCTATATGTCCTTTCTCAACGCCAGAAGCTAAGCAACGTGCAGGTGAGCATTGCGCCTCTCCTTCATTTACGGCAAAAACTAAGCCTGAAGCTAAGCATGTGCAAAAAAGTAGAGAGGGTTACGGCAAAAATTAAGCCTGAAGTTAAGCAACGTGCAGGTGAGCATTGCGCCTCTCCTTCATTTTTCTAAACTTATTACAACTCCAGACATTTTGTGCATTCAGTATGCACCATTCAAAGCCACATCATCAACTTTCAACCCTTTCTGACATCATTTGCTATTTTTCATGCATTTACTGATTTATTTTGAGCTAAATGACCCTGAAATTAAAAAGCACTACAAATGAACTCTGAAAAGGTTGAAACTTGGCATGGTATCATCATTTCACCCACATAGCATGTGCAAAAAGCAGAGAGGGTTATGGCAAAAACTAGAGCTGCAGCGGCTGCTGCGGTGTCGCACCGGGCAGCGGCAGCGGCTGCTGCGGCGGAGCGCCGGGTGCGGCGGAGGCCACCAGGAGCGGCGGCTGCCACTGCAGCCAGGACGGGGCGGTGGATGGCAGCTGCAGCGACTGCTGCAGTGGCCTGGCGAGCACGGCGGAGGCCGCCAGGAGCGGTGGCTTCCACTGCAGCCATGGTGGGGCGGTGGATGGCAGCTGCAGCAGCCCCTGCCGGTCAGCTCGGGCCCCGCATCGACCGCGTCGGCGGGAGTCCCGATCCACCAGATCAAGTTTCCGTCGTCGCCATCACCGCTTTCCCAGGACGTCCCCATCCAGCAGATCAAGTTCCCGCCATCACCGTCACCGCTTCCGGCTTGGATCGCTACCCGCCACGTGTCGGCGGCGGTGAGGCTGCAGGCTGCTGCGCGCGGCCTCCTAGCGCGTCGGCGTGTGCGAGAGATGCATGGTCTGCAGCTGCCGCTCCTCCCAGTTGTCCTTCTCTGCACAAAGGACCTCGATCTCGTCCCCATGGACAGCGACCTCAAAGTCTGCGACATCGGCGGTTGGGAGGGGGCCGCACCCCTCCTCATCATTCTCCATCGCAAGCCCTCCACTCTTCTCTGTGCGGTGCAGACCAATAACCGTCTGGCGGGGAGAAGGCAGGGTGTCACCGACAGGAGCGCACCGCGTCCCAACTGCTGCAGTGGCTGGTGTCCATGGGATCCAGGTGTCTGTCGACGTGCACGTCCGACGTGCGAATGGTGTCCACTTTTTGTTAAGGGGTCCAAAATAAAGCGTCCCAGTCCATTTCAGGTTGAGAGTAATAAAACAAGCCGAGATATAAAAGGCTTGTTTTAGGTGTTAGGTTTGTGTTGCGTCAAGTCATGGTTATAAGTTGGTTAGGCTGCAGCTCGAGGACAAGCTGCATGTCCAGGTGGGGTGTAGTGTTAGAGTACGTAATGGGTCTGGGCTGGCGGTATAACCCATTAGTCTTATGGTTAATTAGAGATAAGGGTCTCTTGCTTGGGAGTCAAGTAAACCTCTCTATATAAAGAGAGGAGATGTATCAATCTAATCAAGCAAGAATTAAGAAGGAAAACCCTTCCCTCTTGCCCGGCCGTGGGAAAAAAGGCCCCCGACCGGCCCTCTCGTGCCCTCCTTCTAGCAGCTCCATAATAGTGTACAAACTGTACAATCTCTTTCGAAGTATCACGGTTTCGGACGAAAATTCACTTGTTATAAAGGCACTTCATTTTTTAAAACTTACACTACTGCAGGATGCTGCTAACGCGACACTACGATGAGAGACCCTTCGACGGAACTGTGTGCAATGCAATAATCGCAAATGGTGGTGTAAAAGAACCGTCAAAAAGGTGCAAAACATTTGCGATGGCGGAGCCATCAAACACGGTTCAGATTTTAGTTGCGTGTGCAATCCAGGGCATATGGTTCAGTCCAATGAACTGTTTGCGATGAGGCAGAACAAAAGAAACGGGCAGCCTGATGAAGGCGTGTGCAATATAGAGCATACAGTTCACTCGGATGAACTGTTTGTGATTAGGCAACACAAAAGAAACGGTCAGCCAGATCAAGGTGTGTGTGATTGAGGTTATGTGCTTCAGAAGGATTAACTGTTTGCGATTAGGCAACAGAACATAAACGGGTCAGCCAGATCAAAGTGTCTGCGATTGATGGCATACACTTCACATGGATGAACTGTTTGCGATTAGCCAAAACAAACTGAAACAATTAGATAGATCAACGTGTGTGTGCTAGACGGGCACACACATTCTAATTAAAAGAAGCGTGCGCGATGGTAATAACGAGCGCGCACGGTTGTTGGAACAAGACGTGTGCTGACATTGCCTATTGCGGTGCACCCTATGGTGCAAACGCCACGTACGCGGCCGAGAAGGTGTACGTGCCCACGTTACGCCTTCCAGGAATAGTGCCACACTTATAACCGTCAGTAAATTTTGAGCATGCGTCCCGTCACAATTTTTTTTAGAAGAATAGGGAGGCCGCGTCCCCTCACATTCCAAATTGCAAACCTGTTACACTGATCAAAACCTAAACGGTTTCCCACTTAGGAGCGTATTACTACTTGGTTATAAATACTACTACTCCAAGATGACTGCACATTCCTCCTCAACTCCTCATCTACAAAAACAAACAAGTCATTCATCATCGTTCCCTTGCATCTGCCATGGCCAGCGTGAGTTCTGGGTCGAGAGATTGCCACCAGGGAGAGGCGAGCCTGGAAGCGGAAGCACGAGAGATGTCCCGCCTCGCCGCAAAAGTAGCCAACATGTCCCGCCGCGCGGCCGTAGCAGCAGAGAGGTCCCGCCGTGTGGCCGTAGCAGCAGAGAGGTCCCGTCGCGCCGCCAAAACATCACGGAGGTCCCGCCGCGCCGTTGATGCACCAGGCTGGTCCGACCACGCAGCGAAAGCAGAAGAGATGTCCCGCCGCGCCGTGAATGCAGCAGAGATGTCCTCCCGCGCCGCGGCGGTTTGGGAAAATGTCTCGCGGGCAGACGAGGACTCTTACAGGCGCATGCGTGCCCTCGTCCTTTCGCAGATGGATCAGATCTCTAGGTGGGCGAGGTTGCAGGATGACCTGAAAGCCTCGTTTGAATAGTCTACCGACGTCATCCGACAACTAAATGAGAGCAATGCAAAGCTCCAGGCCTAGCGTGACTTGCTAAGGGCGAAGATCGTCAGAAGTGCGGAGCAGTAGGAGCAGACCTCTGCCTTGTTGAAGAGGACCAGTGTCATCATCGAGAAACTTATGGACGAGAATGCCATGCTGCGCATCGAGCACAGAAGGCTGGTGGAGAAATCCGTGGATGCTCTCAAGCAGCATCTTGAGGACAAGAAAGAACTCATCGCCGCTCGCCGCGGAGACTGGTTCCCGCAGCCTACAGCAATGCGTCAACAAAGTAGAGATCAGCGAGCCAGATCATTGTCTTCCTTCTTCTTTTTCCCTTGTGTATTTTGGGCGTTGCCGCATGTGGCTTTTTTAAATTATGTTCCTAAATATGTAAGACAATTATTATCCACTGTCATCGTCCTTATATTCATCATGCTTGCTATAAGTCACAGTCGATGCTATATAGGTCCGTCGGATCTTACATCAAGATCTCTGCAAAACTTTCTTTTCAGATTTTCATTTTTCTCTCTTAAATCTCAGTCCAGTGAGACATATAGCCACGCCATAGAACAAGTGCTCGGGCACCATTAATGGGGACGTTGGGAGGGAGGTGCACGGCGGGTAGCGGTCAAAGGGCTCTCCTCCCGATGAGCACGCGCAGGGGTCTGATCGTATGCCTCCCGTACTCAAATAGCTACCCCGCATGGCACCTCCTAGCCAATAAAAAAAGGGACGCATGGCGGCACATAATTGGTAAGTAGAACGCCCATAGTTTCAATAATACTTGTGTTTCCAATTTGTAACGTGACAACACTTGTTCCAAAATGACTTTGTTGATTGTTAATATGTGCACTCCATGGGTTTATTGTTGCTACTTGGTAGACTTCGGCAAGGCTTCGGAGTGTTCGTTTCCGCATATTATTTGATGCGAAAGTCTCGAAGACTGTTAATTCCGTACTGGTATCCTTGGGCTGGTGCTCTGTGGATTCTGGAGTTAGAAGCTCTTCGCCACTTCTGGCCACCTGCCGGAGTATCCAACATGCTCTAAGGCTATGAGTTGGTGTGGCGCCCTCTGTACTGTGAATTTTACAGGGTCCATTGAGCCATCCCTCCAGTACGGTTCCATGCCCTATAGAGGGTTTTTGCTTTTTGGTGTTTAACCCAGGTGCCTGGCGATAATGCACCCTTCTATTTCGGACCGGGGTTGTATTCAGGGCCGGATTGTCCCAAAATTTTATTTCAGTTTTCCAGGCGCTTTCCATCGCACAGTACTTTCATACTATGGACGCCAAGTCAGCGAAGCGTGTAATTTCACGGTGACTTATGGCGTTGAGGATTCCCTTGTCCGTGCAATTATTGCGGAAGAATGAAATTGCATCCTCCTCGCGGCAGTCCTTTATCCTGTTCATGACCAGGAGGAATCTGGCCCAGTAATGGTGTACTATTTCTGCGGGCTCTTGCCGAATTTGGGATAGATCGCTTATGTTTGGGTACGTGGGTGGAATTAAATCCGGAACCTCACCCAATCTGAGACTCAGGGGCCAAGGAGTTTCCGAACTCGGAAGCTTGGGTTCTTGGATGTTCTCCAATGAATCTAGCCCGCTGCCTGACTTTACGTTCAGGGCTTGAGTGACGTCCTCCCCTCCGCGGGTATCCGGCTTGGAGGGATCGGGAATCCGGACATAACTAGTCCTTAAGATAGATGAAGGGTCGCCGCATTGTTCCTCCACCACTGCAACGTGATGGGTGACCTGGGGAGAGTTAATCTCTCTTAGATCGTGTTTAGGCCCAATCTGATCGTAGTCTGTAGCGACTCCCAGGGCGGCGATGCGATCCAAGAGCTCATTTAGGGAAGAGAGCTCCATCGGATCTAACTGCTCGGCGAGTTCTGAGTTGACGTGAAGATTGCTTTCGATGACCCGAGAAGTCATCGTCGGCACGGCGGCCGAACAGGCGGTCATAAGAAAACCGCCTAGCCGGAGAGTTTGGCCGATAGCTAAAGCTCCTTTAGCAACAGTGCCGTCTTTAAAGACGGGATGAGGCATCCTTCCTGATGGCGACAACACAGAGGAACTCTCAATGAAAGCACCAATGTCGGTGTCAAAACCGGCGGATCTCGGGTAGGGGGTCCCGAACTGTGCGTCTAGGCGGATGGTAACAGGAGACAAGGGACACGATGTTTTTACCCAGGTTCGGGCCCTCTCAATGGAGGTAAAACCCTACTCCTGCTTGATTAATATTGATGATATGGGTAGTACAAGAGTAGATCTACCACGAGATCAGAGAGGCTAAACCCTAGAAGCTAGCATATGGTATAATTTTTGTTTGTCCTATGGACTAAAACCCTCCGGTTTATATAGACACCGGAGAGGGTTAGGGTTACACAAAGTCGGTTACAATGGGAGGAGATCTACATATCCATATCGCCAAGCTTGCCTTCTACGCTAAGGAAAGTCCTATCTGGACACGGGACGAAGTCTTCAATCTTGTATCTTCATAGTCCAAGAGTTCGGCCAAAGGTTATAGTCCGGCTATCCGGACACCCCCTAATCCAGGACTCCCTCAGTAGCCCCCGAACCAGGCTTCAATGACGACGAGTCCGGCGCGCAGATTGTCTTCGGCATTGCAAGGCGGGTTCTTCTCCAAATTCCGTGTACCTGTTGAATATTGTCCGACTTCTTGTGAATATTGCGGCCAAAGCTTGTCCCAATTCGGCCAAAAAAATGAGCGCAACATGTTGGTGCCGTGTCATGACACCATGCCAAGTTTCATGATTTTCAGGCGTGTTTTGGATTTACAGAAAGTAAAAAACCAAGTTTCTCAATCTTTCTGGCCGAGCCACGACGCCCAGATGTTTGAATTTCACCCCATCTCTTGCATGGGGCCTAGAAATTCACCCAAGGACACACATGTGTTTTTTCAAACAACTTTGGTCCACTGGAGCCTGTGCTTGTAGTTCAAATTTGAATTATGCACACTAAATGTGCAAAAACTCAATTAATGTATAAAAAGGCCAAACGAACCCGGAATAATTCCAAAATTTAGCACGATACTTCTATTTGGTCTAATCTGCCTGTGTAAAAAAATTAAGGCGGGAGAAGGCAGTATACATATCTCGTTTCGCACACGGAGGTGACACGTTCGCTCTCGTAACCACGAGCCTTCTTGAGGGAAGCTCCGGTTTGCAAGAAGCTTACACCAAAGCTTGTCCCAATTCGGCCAAAAAATTTACTGCAGCATGTTGGTGGCACCATGCCAAGTTTCATGATTTTCAGGCATGTTTTGGATTTACAGGATTAAAAAACCAAGTTTCTCAATCTTTTCGGGCGAGCCACGACGCTAAGATGTTTGAATTTCATTCCCATCTCTTGCATGGGACCTATAAATTCACCCAAGTACACACATGTGATTTTTCGAACAACTTTGGTGCACCGGAGCATGTGCTTGTAGTTCAAATTTGAATTATGCACATTAAATGCCCAGAAACTCAATTAATGCATAAAAATGCCAAACGAACCCAGAATAATTCCAAAATTTAGCACGATACTTCTATTTTGTCTAATCTGCCTGTGTAAAAAAATTAAGGCGGGAGAAGGTAGTATACGTATCTCGTTTCGCACACGGAGGTGACACGTTCCCTCTCGGAACCACAAGCCTTCTTGAGGGAAGCTCTGGTTTGCAAGAAGCTTACACCAAAGCTTGTCCCAGTTCGGCCAAAAAATTTACCGCAGCATGTTGGTGCCATGTCATGACACCATGCCAAGTTTAATGATTTTCAGGCGTGTTTTGGATTTACAGGAATTAAAAAACCAAGTTTCTCAATCTTTCCGGCCGAGCCACGATGCCCAGATGTTTGAATTTCATTTCCATTTCTTGTATGGGACCTATAAATTCACCCAAAGACACACATGTGATTTTCAACCAACTTTGGTGCACTGGAGCATGTCCTTGTAGTTCAAATTTGAATTATGCTCATTTAATGCCCAGAAACTCAATTAATGTATAAAAGGCCAAACGAACCCAGAATAATTCCAAAATTTAGCACGATACTTCTATTTGGTCTAATCTGCCTGTGTAAAAAAATTAAGGCGTGAGAAGCAGTGTACGTATGTCGTTTCGCACATGGAGGTGACACGTCCCCTCTCGGAACTAAGAGCCTTCTTGAGGGAAGCTCCGGTTTGCAAGAAGCTTACACCAAAGCTTGTCCCAATTCGGCCAAAAAAATTACTAAAACAAGTTGGTGCCATGTCATGAGACCATGCCAAGTTTCATGATTTTCAGCCATGTTTTGGATTTACAGGAATTAAAAAACCAAGTTTCTCAATCATTCCGGCCGAGCCACGACGCCCAGATGTTTGAATTTCATTCCCATTTCTTGCATGGGACCTATAAGTTCACCCAAAGACACACATGTGATTTTTCAACAAACTTTGGTGCATTGGAGCATGTGCTTGTAGTTCAAATTTGAATTATGCACATTAAATGCCCAGAAACTCAATTAATGCATAAAAATGCCAAACGAACCCGGAATAATTCTAAATTTAAACACGACACTTATGTACTAGTTGCATGTTCACTGTACGTAAATGTTCTAGCAATTCAAACACCATCCTTTCCCTCTGTAACACCATTTTTTCTTCCAAAACATATTGAAAAAATCAGGTATACCGCAAACAGTTTACTTGAAAGAATCGTGTGGGATGCGATATAAAATATCTTGGCGCACCGTCTTGTTTGGCTTACGCAGGAAGCTTCGTCGTCTACAATCCATCGCCCCCGCTTGAACCACACTTGCACGCCAGTTTCTCGCGGCACCGAGCGAAATTTTTTTTCCACCGCGGAAATATCTATCTCCCCGCCCCTCCCTCCCACCAAAAGCCACATTTCCACTGTTCCTCCTCCCTTTCCAAGTTCGAACCTTCACTGCTGCTTACTGGCAGCTCAGCCTCCTTGCCGACGATGCTTCTTCTTGCAGCGCCGCCTCCTCGCCGGCCACCCTTCTTCTTGCAGCGCCGCCTCCTTGCTGGCGACCCTTCTTCTTGCAGCGCCTCCTCCTCGCTGGTGACCCTTTTTCTTGCTGCGCGACCTCCTCACCGCGGAACCTTCTTCTTGTTGCGCGGCCTCGTCGATATGGTCAGGTAATCCACACCCCACCCACACCATCCTCCTTCTTTCCCGTCCCACATGCCCCGACCGACGGAGCGACACCTTCCACCGAAATCGCTGCCCCCCTCCTCGCGCCGCCCACAGCCATTTTGCATGCAATATAACGTGGAGCTCAGTAGCATGCGGTCGCACGCGCGAACGTCGCTATGGCTACCATGCGTGTCGTCCGCCAGATCTTGGAGGAGCGCCTCGTCTTTGAGGCCACCGTCGACACCGCCACGCGATTGTCTACTTTAAAATACAGTTCGTGATGTTTTCTCGAGGCCACCGCTAGTGCCTTCAAATGATTTGTCCTCTGTAATGTTAATATGCAATCTGATGTTCAGCTAACAGTTTGGTCCTTAGAAATGTAATGTTCAGTTAACACTTTGGTCCAACAATTGCTACATTTTGTAGTACTGTTTACCATCGAGGTTTGCTCAAGCAGGGTCCTTTGGCTAATAGCACATTATTGTGCAGTTGCAGGAATCATTCTAATATAGGTTTCTTACAATTTGGTCTTGCACATGTAGGTCCTGCTGTCAGAGGCTTAGACCCACTGTTCGACCCATTTTGCATATGGGGAAATGAGATGTCCATGAATATCAGTCAAGTCAAGAAACTCAGAAAGATTGTTAGGATGAAGAAACTTGCGACGAATAACAGCAAGATCTTTGTTTGCACAACGAAGAAGACATCAGTCAACCATAGGATGGTACCAACTCTTTTACCTTGTTTTTACCCCTTGCGCCATGTGACAGCCTGATTTTTTCCCTCTCTTATTTGCCTGATTTTCATTTGGCTTTATTTTGAAATTTGGAGTTTTTGAATCTTTTCATATGGACTTAAACACTTGGGTACCCTTGGATTTCACCCAAGTGCATCATTCCCCTCTCTAATCATCATTCCCCTTCTGATCCACCTCAAAATAATCTTGGGAATATTTTTCTTAAATGAAAAATATTCATTTTTCCTCTCTAAAACCCTAGCTAGTTCAATGAGCTCCAAAGCAACCCTAATTTTTCTTGCCCACAAAAATCTAAGAAAATTCACTAATATTCTTTGAACCCTAGGGCACCTTCCTGAGCAAAAATATTTCATCACTTTTTGGAATATTTTTGCTACAGAAAATATTTTCTGTTCTGGACAGAAATGGTGGTTTCTACAGCAACTACCATTTTACTTGCTCCATTGTGCCTGAATTTTCTTGTGCATCGTCACCTTAGTAGATGATGGCTAGCCTCCAAAGCACAGCCCCCAACTCCCAGCCATTTGACCTTAGTAATCTCTCAAAGTTACTGATCAGAAACTTACCTGGCTTGTAAAACCTTCTCTACTGCATCTGGAGCCAAACCAAAGTGTGGTAATCTTCAAAACTACCACGAACAACAAGCCAGGCATGATCTTTGGACGTGGTCGGCCTGAGGGGAGAGTTCACGCGGTGACCACGTGTGTCCACGATGCCGGCATGCGTGTTTACGCACTCTGAGTCCCGCCGAGCGCTCTGTTCGCGCGTGCTCGCTTCCCCCATCTGCCCGAGCGTGCCAAACTTCGCCACCATCCTCGTCTCAACGCCACTAACTCCCCCTGGCGCTCGCCGACGCCGGAGCTCGCTGCAGCGAGCACGGGCGCGGTTCGGCCAACGCCATAGTGCGCTCTGCACTGTGCTCGTCGCCTTCCTCTTGATCCTGTGTTTGTCCCCGTTCGCCCACAGTCCCCGCGTGAGCTGCGTCGCCTTCTCCCCCTCTCACTGACACCGCTCGTCACCGGGCGCAGCATCCAGGTGTCACCGGTGGAGCCCCGATCCACCCCCGACACTCGCCTATAAAAGGAGCAACCCCCAGCCTCCTCGAGCACCATCCTCCACTCCCACACACTCCACAAGCGTGTAGATAGCCGTAGCCCGGCCGGGCAGGCCGCGGGCCACCGCCCCCGAGCTCGAGCTCGCCGGCAATCCCCTCGGGTCGTCGCGGTAGCTCCAGCCCCTCCCAGGCCAGGGCGACCCTTCCAGAGCCTCCGCCTCTCTCCAGTGAAGCCATCCCGTCCCCTTGGAGCCCATGAAGTTGCCTCTGCTCGCCGTCTTCCTCGTCTCCAGCGACCACCACCCTCTGCCTCCACTTGCGAGGTCGATTCCGACACCGTCCGACCACCCCTAGCTACCCTACGGGTACAGGTAGGTGCGCCTCCGTCCCCTCTCTCAATCCCTCCCTCTCGTTTTGGCAAAGGAGCCCTCGTCGCTGGCGAGAGCTCCGGCAAAGCCGTGACCCCCTCTGTTTCCTTCTCCCCCTCCACCTAACCTGACTAGCAGGCCCTGCTAGTTCGCCACTCTGTACGCGCGCGAAGCGGTACGAGTGCTGGAGCCCTGAGGCTTTACGCCTTCGACGTCACCCCCCTAGTCTGTTTTATTTAAATTCAAATTCAATTAATTTCCAGAGAGCTTCAAACAACTCTTCAACCATAAGTCCAAATGAATCAATTCTTTTTTGCATTGTGTTCTTTGCAAAGAAATCTAGCAGCTCACCAAAGATGAGATTTTTCTGAGCTGTCTAGAATTTGTGGTGATTTTCAGAAGTGTTCTTGATCTTTTCTTCTTGTGCTTAAATTTATTTTCAGAGGGTGAGGCTTGTTGAGGGAGTCCTGGATTAGGGGGTGTCCGGATAGCCGGACTATAACCTTTTGCCGGACTCTTGGAATATGAAGATACAAGATTGAAGACTTCGTCCCGTGTCCGGATGGGACTTTCCTTGGCGTGGAAGGCAAGCTTGGCAATACGGATATGTAGATCTCCTCCCATTGTAACCGACTCTGTGTAACCCTAGCCCTCTTCGATCTCTATATAAACTGGAGGGTTTTAGTCCGTAGGACAACAACAATCATACCATAGGCTAGCTTCTAGGGTTTAGCCTCTCTGATCTCGTGGTAGATCTACTCTTGTACTACCCATATCATCAATATTAATCAAGCAGGAGTAGGGGTTTACCTCCATCGAGAGGGCCTGAACCTGGGTAAAAACACTGTGTCCCTTGTCTCCTGTTACCATCCGCCTAGACGCACAGTTCGGGACCCCCTACCCGAGATCCGCCGGTTTTGACACCGACATTGGTGCTTTCATTGAGAGTTCCTCTGTGTCGTCATCTTTAGGTCCGATGGCTCCTCCGATCATCAACAACGATGCGGTCCAGGGTGAGACTTTTCTCCCCGGACAGATCTTCGAATTCGGCGGCTTTGCACTGCGGGCTAATTCGCTTGGCCATCTGGAGCAGATTGAAAGCTACGCCCCTGGCCATCAGGTCAGACATGGAAGTTTGAATTACACAGCCGACATCCGCGGAGACTTGATCTTCAATGGATTCGAGCCACAGCCGAGCGCGCCACACTGCCACGATGGGCATGATTTAGCTCTGCCAACGAACAGTGCCCTGGAGGCCGCACCCGCATCCGCTCCGACCTTTAGCTCGGAGCCAACTGCGCCAGCCGAGGGCGGGTGGCTAGACCCCGCCGCGAGGGCTGCAGTCTCAACGGTGATCGAGTCGAATACCAGCCTTATCCTCTGCGAAGCCCGTGACTCCAAAGTGCCGGACTTTTCCCCGGACTCCGCGCCCCTGCCAATCGAATCCGATTGGGCGCCGATCATGGAATTCACCGCCACGGATATCTTTTAGCACTCGCCCTTCGGCGACATTCTGAATTCACTAAGGTCTTTCTCTTTGTCAGGAGAGTCCTGGCCGGATTATGACCGGCAGGATTGGGATGCAGATGACGAAGAAATTCGACGCCCACCCACCACCCACTTCGTAGCCACTGTCGATGATTTAACCGACATGCTAGACTTCGACTCCGTAGACATCGACAGTATGGACGACGATGTAGGAGACAAACAGGAACCAACGCCTATAGGGCACTGGACAGCCACCCCATCCTACGATGTATACATGGTGGACACACCCAAGGGAAACAACGACGAAGACGGGAGGACGCAACGAAGGATCGTTCCCTCGAAAAGCAGTCAAAGCGGCGGCGTAAGCGCCGCTCCAAGCCCCGCCTCGGCAGAGATAGCGGCTATACAGACCCAGCCACAGAGCAGAGCGAGCCGGCGGACGATGAACATGGCATCGAGCAACCGTCCGAACAAGGCAACTTGGATAAACAAACCGAACAACCCGTCCCTGGCGAAGATAACAGTCCAGACGACCTCACGCCGGACAAGTTCCTGGAGCAGAAGAATCTCCACAAAAGGCTCATCACCACTGCGCGTAGCCTGAAAAAGCAGAAGCGGAAGCTCAAAACTGCGGAAGATGCACTCAGAATCAGATGGAGCAAAGTACTCAACACCGCAGACAAATACGGCATCAGTCGCCACACAATGAGCTACCCGAAGCGAAAGCTACTGCCTGAATTTGATGAGGAGGCCTTAGAGCCCCTGCAATCAAAAAAATAAGGAAGCCACCCGGTCGGATAGACGACCCCATGGCCAACATAGAGCGGCAAATGGCGCCACACACAAGCGGGCACGCGATCCACCCAAGGATTCGCATAAAAAAGATGGCCCAGCCAGATCTATCTACGGGCCAAGAAAGCAAGCTCTAGTAAGCAATGCAATACAACAAATATACGAAGACCACGACACACCCAAATACCGGGGTGCCGCACCCCCCCTATGTTTCACCGATGAGGTGCTGGACCATGAATTTCCAGCGGGCTTCAAGCCCATAAACATAGAGGCATACGACGGAACAATAGACCCTAGAGTCTGGATTGAGGACTATATCCTCCATATCCACATGGCCAGAGGAGACGACCTCCACGCCATAAAATACCTACCCCTCAAGCTCAAAGGGCCAGCCCGGCATTGGCTTAAAGGCCTTCCCGAAAACACCATTGGAAGTTGGGAAGAGCTCGAGGACGCTTTTCGGGCAAATTTTCAAGGGACCTATGTCCGACCACCGGATGCAGACGATTTAAGTCATATAACTCAACAACCCGGAGAGTCAGCCCGGAAGCTCTGGAACAGATTCCTTACTAAAAAGAACTAGATAGTTGACTGTCCAGACGCCGAAGCCTTAGCAGCTTTCAAACACAGCGTTCGAGATGAATGGCTCACCAGACACCTCGGCCAAGAAAAGCCAAGAACAATGGCCGCATTAACAAGCCTCATGACCCGCTTTTGTGCGGGTGAGGACAGCTGGCTGGTAAGACGCAGCACCAACGACCCAAGTACATCCAAAGTCAGGGATGGAAACGGGAAGCCACGACGCAGCAAAGACCAATGCCGGAATAAGGGAAACAACCCAAGAGCACGGCGGTCAACACCGGATTCAAAAGCTCCCGGCAAGATCGGCAAAAGCTGCCCCTTAAAGACAATAGGGACGAACTGTCTATCTAAACAAAATCCTGGACAAGATATGTCAAATCCACAGCACCCCAGAGAAGCCTGCAAATCATTCCCACAGAGAATGTTGGGCCTTCAAGCAATCCGGCAAACTCAATGCCGAACACAAGGGGCTGGATACACCAAGTGAGGACGATGATGAACCCCACAAACAAAGCACCGGGGAACAAAAGAAATTCCCACAAGAAGTCAAAACAGTAAACTTCCAACATGTGACAAAAGGGAGAAACAAAGTGGCGCCTACAGAGATATGCGCCATGCGGCCTATCACAGAAGAGCCTCGCCACTGGTTGTCAAAACCAATCACCTTCGACCATCAGGACTACTCCGGAAGTATCCGGCACGCAGGCTGGGCTGCCTTGGTGTTAGATCCGATAATTGACGGATTCCACTTCACACGAGTCCTGATGGACGGTGGCAGTGGTTTAAACCTGCTATATCAGGACACAGTCCGCAAAATGGGGATGGACCCAACAAAAATTAGCCATAGCAATACTTCCTTTAAAGGAGTAATGCCAGGCCCAGAAGTCCATTGCACGGGCTCCCTCCTACTAGAAGTTATGTTCGGTTCCCCCGATAACTTCCGTAGCGAAAAGCTAACCTTCCACATCGCGCCGTTTCAAAGTGGCTATCAAGCACTACTGGGGCGCGAAGCTTTCGCCCGCTTCAACGCAATACCGCATTATGCGTCTCTCACGTTTAAGATGCCCGGTCCACGAGGCATCATGTCACTAAAGGGAAATATTGAGTGTTCCTCGCGCACGGAAGACTGTGCGGCTGCCTTGACAGCCACACACTAAAACGGCTTCACCAACCAAAGCACCTAACAGGTCATTAAGACCGCGGACGCGGCTAGACGAGTCCGGCGTAAACACACAATTGATACAGGCTTAATAGCCGTGTACCCCTATACAAGGGGCTCTGCACATGTAAAACAAGCGACAATAAGGCTCAATTTTACCCATCTCGAATTATACTTTGTTTATTTAGTATAAACGTACATTTCGAACGACCTTTTTCAACGAAGTTCCTCTCTTTTACAGATGAACACCGTGCTACACCCATCCAGGACACGACACAACGGAGACACAGGTGCAGACGTGCAGCAGGGACCCGTTCCAAGGATTCTTTTTAGATTAAGACCCTGCGTAAACCTTTTTTACTATCTCTTGTTGATACACATCCCCCGTATTCTCAGTATAACCGAGGAGGAGGCTGGCGTCTTGGCATGTGGCCACGTCAGAATTTGGACGTACCTGGACACTAGGGGCTTATTATCAAGGGCACCGCTCGGCCCATTTTCATAAAGACCGAATACCTTAGGGAGTGCTCAGGGTCGCGAGTTTGGCCTTATATGCATCAGCTCCAAATCATGTCTTTGGTCAAATGTTGGGTTTGCCCAGCTCCTGTGTTTTGCCGCCTTACGTTCCGCTCTATCGGCTAAGGCGGCACCAGGAGAACTACTGCGATTGTGCCCCGGTTCAGCCAGGCGAGCACCTCAGTAGAGAAAGCCGAAAACTGACTATCATGATATAGCGTGAGACTGGTCAACCACTCGATGACCTATCGGAATCTTCGGGATTCCTCCGCATTAACGAAGGGCCGTTTCCCGGCCAGGCACACACGCGCCCCGAGTTCGGGCGAGCGCGGCACCACCAGGGGCTATATAGTAGCCTCACTGTCAAACTCCTATGGCTAAGTGAAAGTGATAAAGCATTATAGTCCAATTGCCCAGTTCGCTGCGCTATCACCTCCTTCATGGACCAAGACGTTGGATCAAGTGTGAAAATGCGCCTTCTGCGAACACCCCCGCATTATATGCGTGGGGGTTGAAGCCGACGACTGCCATCTTTCAGATTATATACACATATATCTTAACGGCCGCACAGGAGGCATTATAATTCTTGCAGGCACAAGTATAAAAAGCTTCTACAATTCATCAAAATATTGTTTTACAACAATACATGTTATTCGAACATAATATCCTTCGAGCACTGCGTCTCTATTAAACGAGCGCCTTGCAGAACTTCCTGAAAATAGTGCTCGACAGGTACTCGGCTTCCGTCCGAGTCTTGGGATGCAACAGCGGTGGCCTCCATCTCCGCCCAGTATGTCCTGACACGGGCAAGGGCCATCCGCGCACCCTCTATGCATGCTGACCTCTTCATCCTGTTGATATACGGCACCGCACCAAGGAACTGCTGCACCAAGCTAAAATAACTGTTCGGCTTTGGCCTTTCCGGCCACAGATGACCCACGACATACTTCATGGCGAGTCCGGATAACCTATTCAGCTCGGCCCATTCGGCCAAACGATCGGTTAATGGAAGCGGACGCTCTGGATTGTGGAACTGTGACTAGAAGAGCTTTTCCACTTCGCGATCTTTCTGATCTCGGAAGTGTTGGCCGCATCAGCGGCACTCACCGCTAAATCCAGATATGCGTCCGCCGAACTCCACATCCGGTCCAACGGAGCATATTTAGGATCCCCGATCTTCATCCGCAGCATAAAGGGCTTTCCAGCCACGATATCTCCGGCCTGACGTAGCTCCTCCTTCATCGCTCTCATTGCAGAACGAGCATCCTTGCCCGCTGTAGTGGCCTTCTCCAGGCCTGTCGACTCTGCCCGATCTTCTTTTTCAAGAAGCTTGCAGCGGTCGGCAGCGCTCTTCAACTTCACAGCCATCTCAACCATTTCCTTCTTGCTTCGGCAGTGAGCAGCCTGTTCGGCTTTCAGCTCTTCAACCGCCTTTAAGGCAGCCGCATCGCTTTTCCTGGCTTGCTCCTTAGCTCGGGCAAGTTCCGCCCAAGGTCCTCCACGGCGGCAGCCCCATCTGCATCAAGTGCACACATCGTAAGATACTGGCATCAAGCTCCTCTTACCAGGTGTCTCCGGAGAAATTGCATACCTTGTGCCTCGTCAAGCCGCTTGTTGACAAGCGCGATGTCGGCATCTGCCACGTCAAGTTGCCGCTTTAGCTTGGCAAATTCATCAGTCCGGATGGCCACCGGACACTTGGCCACCTACATAGGAAGGCGGAAAATTATACCTGGGATTATGATCCTTTGCGTGCCGTCGCTTTCGATAGCACACAGAGTCTCAATGGCTACTATCTACACAGGGCGCATCTTAAATATGTAGAACTGTCAAAAGGTACATCACTTCGCGTACCTCAAAACCTGTCAGTAAACTCCTGACAGCCTCGTGCAATCCGCTCTCCACGGACGAAATCCTTTCAATTACCGTACCCATCAACGTATGATGTTCCTCTGAGATAGACGCTCGCCCTAGCAGATCCTTCAGAACCTCCGATCATGCACCAGGCGGTGCCGGACTTGTTTGATTGCCTTTTTTAAAGGACGGTCACGGAGGGCTTTGGGGGGCCATACGACTGCCTTCCGGCCCTGTCGGATTAGGAGAAACCCTCCGCGATGATACCTCGGGGTCGCCCGCCTCGTAAGGCGGTACGACAGGGGGAGGCGTTCCGCTCTCCATCATCTTCGGAAGAAGATCCCCCGAAGACGAGCTCTGCTGAGAAGGGTTGAGATCCGAACTACAAGGTAAATTTTCGGTTATTTTCCTCAGAAATAAAACAAGGATTTCTCTCATTTTAAACCTCCCCTTTCTACTTACGACTCGGTGGAGGGATGATCCCCTTGAGGGCGTAGTACGATCGAGGTATCCCCCGGCGCAGGACCCTCTGGCGAAGATTTCTTCCCCTGCTTTGAGACCATGATCTCCAGGTCTTCAGAGGCGGTCCTCTTCTTCCCCTGAGTAAAGGAATTTTCGATTCCTCCTTTCCTGACAGCCTCCTTCGGGGAGGCAGTAACTTCCTTGTTCCCCCCTCCGCTTTCTTCCGAAGGCACGATCTCCAGCATCCCGGCTAACACGGAATCCGGTGAGGTCTCAGGAAGGGGGGCCAGACACCTGATTAACTTTGCTTTCGCTATCCACTCCTGTTTCAAGGATAGCTCTTTTAAGGGCGATGTTGTGATAAATGTACGGATAGCGTGTCAGGGCACATGGCTACTTACTTGAGTATCTGGACGATTGCAGCTCAGACCTGCGTCCTCAGTAGAGTCCGGACACACTGCTTGTGGTCCGAAGAACAATTTGTACATCTCCGCGGGCGTCGCGCCCATAAAATGTTGGAGAGCTCGTGGTCCCTCTGGATTAAACTCCCACAGGCGGAGGGGGCGACGTTTGCAGGCCAAGGTTCAGCGAATCAACATGACCTGTGTCACCACGACCAGACTGATGTCTCTTTCCAGGAGATCTTGGATGCGGCCCTGCAATAGGGGCACGTCCTTTGCTGGCCCCCAGTCCAGCCCCTTGTTAACCCATGACACTAGTCGGGGCGGGGGACCCGAGCGAAAAACAGGCGGCGCCACCCACTTGGTGCCCCTGGGAGCTGTGATATAAAATCACTCTCGTTGCCATAAGCTGGACTCCTCTTGAAAAGAGCCCTCGGGCCATGGAGCGTCGACATTCTTGCTTATGACGGCACCTCCACACCCCGCGTGCTGTCCCTCGATCATCTTCGGCTCTACTTTACAGGTCTTGAGCCACAGTCTGAAGTGAGGAGTAGTACGGAGGAAAGCTTCGCACACGACGATGAACGATGAGATGTGGAGGATGGACTTCAGAGCTAAGTCGTGAAATTCCAGCCCGTAATAGAACATGAGCCCCCTCACGAAGGGATCTGTCGCGAAGCCTAGCCCTCGGAGGAAGTGAGGTACGAACACCACGCTCTCACCAAGCTTGGGAGTGGGAATAACCTGCCCTTGAGCAGGCAGCCTATGCGAGATTTCACCGGTCAAATACCTGGCCTCTCTCAGCTTTAGCACGTCTTCTTCTGTGACAGAGGAAGGCATCCATCGTCCTTGAAGGTCGGAGCCGGACATCATCGAAGGTTCGAGGCGCCTAAATCTAGAGCCCTGGGTGTTGGAACTCGAGGTGAGAGGCGGATTCGATTGAGATCGAAAGAAAGGAGTAAAGCCTTGGTCTCTTTATAAGAGGTTGAATACCTAGAGCCCTCCCCGTGATTGTTTGGGACTTACCTTTGATCGAGGAGACATACCAATGGGCACGACTGGGTTACCCACACCTGTATTGATGAGAATCCCGTAAATAAAGGGGACACGATCTCTGCTTTGACAAGACGTGCCAAGGAAACCACCTCGCAAAACGCGCTAAGGTGGGACAGTAAAAACGATTCGAATAAAGGCTTGGTTGTGGCGTGATGTCACGCTGCAGAATACGTCAGCATATCAGATTTGTGTAAATATTATTCTCTCTATGGCAGTATGTGGAACTTACTTTGCAGAGCCGGACACTATCCTTGTGTTCAAAATCTTCTATGAAGTATTCGGAGAAGGAACCCGCCTTGCAATGTCGAAGACAATCTGCGCGCCGGACTCATCGTCATTGAAGCCTGGTTCAGGGGCTACTGAGGGAGTCCTGGATTAGGGGGTGTCCGAATAGCCGGACTATAACCTTTGGCCGAACTCTTGGACTATGAAGATACAAGATTGAAGACTTTGTCCCGTGTCCGGATGGGACTTTCCTTGGCGTGAAAGGAAAGCTTGGCAATACGGATATGTAGATGTCCTCCCATTGTAACCGACTCTGTGTAACCCTAGCCCTCTTTGGTGTCTATATAAACCGGAGGGTTTTAGTCCGTAGGACAACAACAATTATACCATATGCTAGCTTCTAGGGTTTAGCCTCTCTGATCTCGTGGTAGATCTACTCTTGTACTACCCATATCATCAATATTAATCAAGCAGGAGTAGGGTTTTACCTCCATCGAGAGGGCCTGAACCTGGGTAAAAACACTGTGTCCCTTGTCTCCTGTTACCATCCGCGTAGACGCACAGTTCGGGACCCCCTACCCGAGATCCGCCGGTTTTGACACCGACACTTGTCTTGAGGATCACCAGAAGGCTTGTGAACCTCATCTGCACTAAGGCAAGCCAGAACAACATTTTCATGGTGTCATTTCAATATTTATGATTTTCTTAATTGAATGAAATGATTAATCCATGCATTTAAATAACTATTATGTTATTTATATTCTGTTAAGTGTTTGTTAGTTATGATGCTTCATTTACAGAATGTTGAAAGTAGTTTAGTTGATAAAGCAAAGTTAAGATCTTCTTCTGGAAATGATAAAATGATTTGTTATGCATATGAGTAATTACTTAAAGTTATTTTCTTGCACAAATAAAATAGTGAAATTTGATAGAAAATATTCTGTTAAGTGCTTGTTTAGCCATTTTACTTGACTTACAGAATGTTTGAACCTAACTTGGTTGGTAAAGAAATTAGGATTTGCTTGTGGTGATGATAGTATAATTTTTGCTATGCATATGAGAAATTAATTGAAGTTATTTTCTTGCATGAGAAAATAATAATACTTGTTACAAAATATCTTGTTAAAGTGAGAGTTACCCTGACCAGGGAATTAATATAAGTTGTTGATGTTTAGTGTGAATATGGTTGACATCAGTCATTTCCGTTAATATGTGATGCATGTGTAGTATTGCATTTCATGGCATGCTATGCCACCGGTCATTTTCAGTTTAAGTTGAACCTGAATATAACTCAACTTTAATATATCGTTGACTGGGTCATGGTGCCGCTAAATCGAGTTTTTCCCGATGCAACCACATTTGCCTTTGTGGGAAGGCCTTGATTCGGTCCATTGACATGCCTCTGGTCGGTGCCTCCAACTAGGGAAGGTTATGGCATGCTTACCCTGGCCCGGTAAGCAAGCATAATCTTGTGTGCCCGCTGTTGAGATTATGGTACCGGGTCCCCGAGTGGGATCATTTTGGCCACGACGGTGGTTGTTGTGTCTTTGGTAGACACGGGGCCACCCAGGACTAGCCCGTTGGGATTGGGTCGGAGTGGCCGGGAGAGTGTCATGGCAATGGAAGGGTTTTGTTGGAATGCCGTTGATCCACCCAAATGGGAGTGCGAGGCCATGGGTTCCGTGGTGTGGGTACAGTGTGCTACCTCTGTAGAGTGTATAATCTATCGATAGCCGAGTCCACGGTCATGGACGCCTCGTAGTAGGTCCCACCATGAGTCAATGTTTAATAAACTTGCACACTAAGTTATGAACTTTGCACTGTTGATGATGGCGGAAAGGCCATCGAGATGTTCGAGACCAAATATTGGTTGTGGTTGTGATCGCCGTAAGGATCACGAGTTACTCTGGTCAAGACCACGATGGTGGTTTGTTTGTGATCCGAGAACGATCACGGTTGGTAAGTCGGTCCCGAGGGACGTTTATCACACGAGCATGATCACAGCATGTTGGAACATTATTGCATCATTAATTGGTTAATTATCATGATATTGCTTGTCATTATGATTATGCCTGTTGTGAGCTTGCAAGTACATTCAATGTACTGACCTGGCATGTCATGCCAGATTTCAGGAAAGTCTCGTTGGAAAGGAGTGCTGCTCGAGTCAAGATCGTGTCCACATTGGTGCCCCTGTGCTATGGAGTTTCCGCTACGACGTTGTTCCGCTGCCGTGTAGTTTTTATGATCGAGGCCCTTTATGTTCACTAAATAATGTACATATTGTTTAGCCACACCGTGTGTGCCGCTTGGCCTCGACCCCTATTGTAATATAAACTCTGATCCGCTAGCATCAATAAAGAGGTTGTTTTCTGTACCAAGATGTTGTGTGTTCCTAGTATACATGGTCTCTGGGCTGGCAATGCATGGTAAACCGGTCGCTCTGAGCCAGGGTGCCACAACGCTTGGTGTCAGAGCCGCGCTGACTGTAGGCCACGCTAGACTACGACGTGTTAACTGGACGTTAGATACGAGTTTAAGTTGAGTGCCGGTAGCAATAGGAGCTGATTGTTGAATTGCATGCACTTGATTTATATTTTTATGCTAACCTGCTAATGGTTGTGAGTGTAGATGGCTCCGGTGTCGTATCCTTGCCAGTTGCAGCTGATGTCGTACACGTCCCCGCACCTCCTTCGCAACGTGTGGCGTCGGCTGTACCCCCTCAAAGACGATCCAGTCTATCGTGTGTACCGGGAGCGTCTAGCTAATTCAGTGTATGAGTATCACGCAGTGGTTACTCTGCACACTAGTTCTGATTCCAGCTCTTACACTCGTACTTCTCGGATCGGTTACGCCTCTACCGCTTCTCAGGCTGTCCAGTTTGCTGCATTCGAGGTCCTTGTCGAGCTTCGCTACAACGAGGTCCGAATGCAAAACCACCCAGGTTTCTATTACTACCCTTCTCTGGACGACAATGGTCGTGTCCGCTTCCCTATCATTGATCCTAAGTCTGATAGTGTTGCTAGCCTCCTTGCTCATTATGTCACTGCTAGCTATCTTATGATCCACGAGCTGACTCGAGAGCTGACTCGTGCCCGTACTGCTTTAGCCGCTGCTTTAGTCACTACTAGATCTGCCACTACTCCATCCTCTCTAGGATTTACTCCTTATATTCCAGCCAGTTCTAGTTCCCCTATTTCGCCGGTTACTCCTCCGAGTAACACGGGCGTCTTGGCCGTGAATCCTCTCAGTACTCCTGCCGAGTGGGTTTCACTTCTCATTACTCCTGTAGCTCCGATGATTCACCCTACCCCTGCCCCTGAGGGAGAGCCCTCGAGGCAGCATCGTCGTGTTACCTTTAACCCGGAGGTTTCCATTAACCTCGCCAGCTCAGGATCCGAGTTTGCTTCAGGGGAGGACACCGCAGCACCAGTAGAGCAGTAGTACCTCTGAGTATTTGCAGTCAGCCGGATGATGTACGGATGTAGTCGTATGAGTCATGATGTTTTGTTGCATGTATGAGAGTAGTTGAACCTGGCATGTTGATTATATTTCATGTATGAGTCTATGTATAATTATGTTGGGACTTTATTCGCCATATTTTCTTCGCTCGGGATTTGTTGCTGGATTTCCCCCAAATTTATTCTTGGATGTTTCTCATCTCGATTGCGTTGTCTTGGAAAAAATCCACAATAGGATGACGCGGGGAGGCAGCAGTAGCAACGTTCGTGAGGGAACTCCTGTTCGTCGTTCCGCACGATAGGCAGGACATTCTCCCGAGCCGTACGTTCCGCCACCTCGTCCACCGCCAAATCCGCCCTCCACCGAGCAAATTCTGTGTATGTTTGAGGAAAGAAGGAACAATGATCTGATTGAAATATTAAGAAGTGTGCAAGCTATGGTTGGACATAATGGAAATCAGAACGGTCATTACTCAAAGCTGTCAGATTTTCAAAGGACCAAGCCACCCAGTTTCAGTCAGATTGTTGACCCATTGGATGCAGACGATTGGTTGCGTACCATTGAGAAAAAGCTTGAGATTGCTCGTACTAAAGAAAATGATAAAATTCCATTTGCAACTCATTACCTTGAAGGCGTTGCTGCCATATGGTGGGAAAATGCAAAAGCCATGTGGCCTGTTGATGAAGAAATCACCTGGGAAAAATTTAAGGATCAATTCTGGAAATATCATATCCCTACTAGAGTTATGAAGACTAAGCAGTGTGAATTTCTTGCACTCATCCAAGGAAGTCAGTCAGTGGGTGAATATTTGCAAAAATTTAATCATCTGGACTGTTACTCCCTTTATGACGTGGCCACCGAAGAAAGGAAGATTGACAGATTTCTTGGAGGCTTAAATCCGCAACTCCGGTGTACTCTCAGTATGTTTGATTTCCCAGATTTCCAAACTCTGGTGAACAAGGCTTTCATTGCTAAACGGGAGCACAAGCTTATATCAGATAATAGGCCTGTTAACAACGAAAACAAGCGTAAGTTTGAGCCAAAGAAGGATGGACAACCAGTGCAAAAGGCTCGTACCTGGCAGCAGACTCAGGTGGAATAGAAGCCCAATTGGCAACAAAATGTTAACAAGACCACCACTCAAGTCAAGAATGTCGTGACCGCACGAGGAGCGTCAGTGCAATAATTCTTGCTTTAGTTGTGGGCAGAACGGGCATTATGCCATACAGTGCCCCAAGAACAACAAGGCGAATGCCCCATTCAGACCACAAGTCAACTTTATAAAGTCATGCCCGACCCAGCAAAACTTTACTAGGCACGTGCATCATCTCTCAGCCGACGAAGCCCAAGAGAACCTGGAAGTCATCATTGGTATGTTTTCTGTTAGTGACATACCTGCCATAATTTTATTTGACTCTGGGGCTTCCCATTCTTTTATTTCTCAGAGTTTTGCTGCCCAAAACAAATTTCTTTGTTCGCTTTTGGGCAAAAATATGCTGGTACAAACCCCGGGATCTTTAATCAAGAGCAATTTGGTCTGCCGTGATCTGGAAATCAATATCAATGGAGTCTACTTTCCAACCTCTCTGATAATTATTGAGTCTGAAAAGTTGGATATTATATTGGGTATGAATTGGTTGACCCAATATCAAGTTTGCATAAACTGCACAACATAAGAAGTCACTTTGACCAGTCTGAATGGGCAGACTACCAAATTCTATGCTCGCAAGAATATACCCAAGCAAGAATTGGTTTTCACCGCTGTGGCTGAGTTGGAATTAATTCATGTGGTCAGCGAGTACCCTGATGTATTTCCAGAAGAACTGCCAGGCATGCCACCAGATCGAGAGCTGGAATTTGCAATAGATCTTGTGCCCGAAACTGCACCATTATACAAGAAGTATTACCGGATGCCCTCATCAGAATTAGTGGAGCTAAAGAAACAGCTTGATGAATTGCTCCAGAAAGGATATATTCGTCCCAGCTCTTCACCATGGGGATCACCTGCTATTTTCGTGGACAAAAAGGATGGCAGCCTCCGCATGTGCATAGATTACCGCCAGCTGAATGAGTTCACCATCAAAAATAAATATCCGCTGCCAAGGATTGATGATCTATTTGATCAGCTCAGTGGGGCTAAAATATTCTCTAAGATCGATTTACGAACCAGATATCATCAGCTCAAGATTAAAAAGGAAGATATTCCTAAGACCGCATTCACTACTCGGTACGGTCTTTATGAATATACAGTGATGTCCTTTGGTCTCACCAATGCCCCTGCTTTCTTCATGCATATGATGAACAAAGTATTCATGGACTTCCTCGAAAAATTCGTGGTAGTCTTCATCGATGACATCCTCATTTACTCCAAGGGTGAAGAAGAGCACAAGGATCACCTCCGAGCAGTGCTACAATGACTCCGCGACCATTAGCTATACGCCAAATTCAGTAATTGTGAATTTTGGCTCAAGCAAGTTGGGTTTCTCGGTCATGTACTATCCGCCGAAGGTATAGCCGTGGACCCGAGCAAAGTAAAGGATGTGCTCGATTGGTTGCCGCCCACGACCGTGACGCAGATCAAGAGTTTTCTCGGATTAGTTGGATATTACCGTCGTTTCATT
Source organism: Triticum dicoccoides (assembly GCF_002162155.2). NCBI lineage: Eukaryota > Viridiplantae > Streptophyta > Magnoliopsida > Poales > Poaceae > Triticum > Triticum dicoccoides. The sequence goes on along the minus strand of NC_041387.1, from coordinate 271,194,887 downwards.
GAAGGGTTTTCCAAGATTGCTAAACCCATGACGGAGCTGCTCAAAAAGGATAAGAAGTTTGAATGGACGGAGGACTGTGAGAAAAGTTTCAATGAGCTAAAGATACGGCCGACGACCGCACCTATATTCACTCTTCCAGACATTTATCGCAATTTTGATGTGTATTGTGACGCCTCCAGGCAAGGCCTTGGTTGCGTACTTATGCAAGACAACAAGGTAGTAGCGTATGCATCGCGATAGCTGCAACCCCATGAGGGAAATTATCCTACTCATGATTTGGAACTGGCTGCGGTGGTTCATGCGCTAAAAATTTGGAGACACTACCTCATTGGAAAAAGGTGCCAAATTTTTACCGATCACAAAAGTCTTAAATACATATTTACTCAGCCAGATTTAAATCTCTGTCAACGAAGATGGCTAGAGTTGGTCAAGGATTATGATCATGGAATAAATTACCACCCAGGTAAGGCCAACATGGTTGCCGATGCACTCAGTCGAAAGCCTGTCAGCTTAAATGTCATATTAAAATCCTTGCCTCCTGAACTCCAAGAGGAGATTGCTCAGCTCAACCTGGTCATAGTGGATGCTGGCCTCGCTAATATTTTGGAAGTCACCCCCACACTTGAGGAAGAGATCCGCAAGGCCCAGCCAGCTGACATCAAGCTTCAAAAACGTGCCAAGAGCCAAATGGTAGAGCAGACCCCAGATTTCTCCAAGGACAAATTCGGTACCCTTCGATTCCGTGGACGGATTTGTGTACCCAATCAGCCGGACTTAAAGAAGAAAATACTGTCGGAAGCACACGAATCCTCATATTCCATTCACCCGGGAGGTACGAAAATGTATGAGGACCTTAGACAAATATTTTGGTGGGATGGAATGAAGAAAGACATTGCCTATTTTGTGGCCTGTTGTGACATATGTAACAAGGTGAAGGCAGAGCATCAGAAACTAGCCGGACTCCTCCAACCGCTGCCGGTTTCGCAATGGAAATGGGATGACGTTTGTATGGATTTCATTACGGGATTGCCTAAGACTCAGCGAGGCAAGGATACAATCTGAGTCATAGTGGACACCCTAACCAAGGTTGCTCACTTCATTCCGATCAGCACCAGATATCGAGCAAATCAACTGGCACAGCTATATGTATCCAGAATAGTCAATCTGCATGGACACTATCACCTCCGACCGAGGATCCCTGTTTACCTCCGCTTTTTGGTCACGTCTCCATCAAACCTTGGGGACAGCACTGAAATATAGTATTGCTTATCATCCTCAGACGGATGGACAGACAGAGCAGGTAAATCAAATACTCGAAGATATGTTGCGAGCCTGTGCTTTAGCCCAAGAACCTAAATGGGAAGACTGCTTGCCATATGCCGAGTTTTCATATAACAACAGTTTCCAGACCAGTCTAAAGATGTCATCGTATAAAGCTCTGTATGGCCGTAAGTGCCGCACTCCTTTAAATTGGTCTCAAACTGGAGATAGCCGTATCTTCAGAACAGATCTCATGATGGAAGTTGAGAAACAAGTTAAGGAAATCAGAGACAGATTGCAATTGGCCAAATCTCGACAGAAAAGTTATTATGATGCAAAGCACCGGCAGGTTAGTTTTGAACCCGGAGAACACGTATACCTCCGAGTCACTCGTATGAAAGGAGTCAAGAGATTTCAGACTCATGGAAAGTTGGCACCTAGATTTATCGGTCCATTTCCGGTTATGTCCCGAGTGGGTACTGTTGCATATCAGTTGGAACTACCCGCTAAATTGGCAGACGTGCATAACGTGTTTCATGTTTCACAATTAAGATGTTGCATATCCCCACCTGAGAAAAGGACTGCTATGGCTGAGGTAGAATTGGCAAATGATTTGACCTATGAAGAAAGACCGTTTAGAATTTTGGATCAGATGGAAAGGGTCACTCGCAGTAAAGTAAGAAAATTCTACAAAGTTTAGTGGGAGCATCACACAGAGTCAGAATCAACTTGGGAGCGGGAAGAATTTTTACAGTCACATTATCCAGAGTGGTTTTCCCAAGCAACCGAATCTCGAGGACAAGATTCATTCTAAGTGGGGGAGGTTTGTGACAACCTGATTTTTGCCCTCTCTTATTTGCCTGATTTTCATTTGGCTTTATTTTGAAATTTGGAGTTTTTGAATCTTTTCATATGGACTTAAACACTTGGGTACCCTTAGCTTTCACCCAAGTGCATCATTCCCCTCTCTAATCATCATTCCCCGTCTGATCCACCTCAAAATAATCTTGGGAAAAATATTCATTTTTCCTCTCTAAAACCCTAGCTAGTTCAATGAGCTCCAAAGCAACCCTAATTTTTCTTGCTGTCACACCCTAGCTAGTTATGCATTAGAGTGTTGCATCATGTTTACTCATTCATCAGAAACTTGAAATGGGGATGACAGAACCCCCAGTCCCCTCTGAAACCAACTAGGGTTTACTAAAATAATTTTTCAATGAACCTGAAATGCCCTTCTAAAATGCCCATCATTTTTGCCTTGGTTCAGAACCTCTGCCAAAAGTGGTGCACATTTTCCTAGGCCATCCTAGGGTTTTGAATTAAATCATAACTATTTGAATTTGGGCATTTAAAATTATATAAAATATTTAAATGCTCAAATATCTCCAAACTAAAATGTTTCATGTTGGAAATAATCCAACTATGGACCAGGAGTAGTTTGGTGATTTTTGGAGTTGCCTAGGTATTTTATTTAATTCAACAAAGTCGCAGTTATATTAAATAAAAACAGAAAATAAAGAAAGGGGAAGACTTACCTGTGCGGCCCAGCCCAGCCGGCCCAGCACTGTGCTGGCCCGTGCCAGCCAGCTGCTTCCCCTCGCCAGAGCAGGCAGGGAGGTGAGCATGGCACGCCCGAGCTCGCCACGCACCACCCAGCCTCTCTGCATCGCCCTGGTCGCCGTTGCGCCGCGTGGATCGTCTTCTGGTCGTCGCCCCGACCTCGCCGACACCCCATTCACTCTCCCCCGGCTCTCCCTCACTCTCTCTCTCTCACGGCCGAAGCTCACCGTCGCCGCCGTTCGCCTTAGCCACCGTCTCCGACCACCCCTCGCTTCCCCGACCAGCTCAGAAGCTCCGCCTCGACTCCTTCTTCCTCCCCACCGCTCCACGGGTCCCCGGAAGCCCTGCATCGCCGCCACGTCGCCGTTCCCCTCTTCGGACTCCGACCACCGTCGCCGTCAAATTCGTCGTCTCCGACGCGTCCCCGAGCCCGCTTCGACGCCCACTGCAACCGCGGTGAGCTACGCCACCATTTCCCCCTTCTCCCCTGCTCTCTCCCGACCCCTAGGCCCTAGCCCCACCGCGGCCGAAAGCTTCACGCCGCCGGCGATGTCGCCGTCGTGGCCATGATCGCCGTAGCGCCCAACAGAGCACGCCATCGTGCTCCACATCTCACTAGGAGCACGTAGCACGCTCCAACACCCCCCCTAACACCCTGCAACACCGTTCCCGTGCACGACCGAACCCCGGCCGCCGCAGCCGAGCTCGCCGCCGTCGACTCCGGCCACCCCGACCCCAACGGACTCCGCCAAGAGCCGCGGGTCGTCCTCAGCTTCACTCCGGTGGCCTCCGCGGTTCATTTGGTGGCCAAAACGACCAAAACCACTATCGCCGCCGCACTGATGGTCGCCGCCGGCCAGAACTCCGGCGAGCTGACATGGCCTAGTTAATTAGCCACTAAACCACCACCTACTGACGCTGACAAGTGGGCCCCAGGGCTTAGTCAAAGCTAACCAGCCCGGGTCAACACGGGATTAGCCCCTGTGTCACTGACGTGTGGACCCCACACGTCAGGTTTGACCCGAGCCAGCCCTGTTGACCTGCTGATGTCACTGTGACGTCAGGCTGACGCAGTAAATGATATTTCTGGATTTAAATTAAATCAGGAAATTCCAGAATATTGATTAAACTTCAAAAATTCATAACTTTTATTCTGTAACTCCAAATTGGACAAATTATATATGAAAAATGATCAGAAAAATCCAATCTATCCATCTGTACTATTTTCATGCATGATCCAACAAGTTAAATGGATGTTTTAATCAGAACAAGGAAAAGCACTTTAAAAGGCCATATTTGAAATTGAAATTTGAATCTTTGATTCAAATTTGTTCAAACCCTTCTGGCTTTAGTTGCATTAGCCCAACACACTCATATTGCCATGTTTCATGCATGCATCATATTGTTGCACATTGTTTGGTGATGCCTGTGTATCGTTATCCTTTACGACAGGATCTGTCCCCGAGGAGTACCGTGACTACCCTAACGAAGAACCGTATCCGTGCATCGAACCATCAGGCAAGCAACCAACCATTTGATCATATCGATACAATCCCATGTTCTCGCTCCTGCTCTCTTTTACTGCATTAAGACAACGCGTTTCAAACTGCTGTGTGCTACGGTAGTTGAACCCATTTCCTCTGCATGACCTGTCATTGCCACAGTAACTAGATGAAACCCACTAGCATGTGTAGGAGTTGATTGAGCCATGTGTATGTGTTGTTCCTACCTTGCTATGCCTGCTATGCTTAGAGTCGTGTCAGGTCTGGTTCATCTGGGTGATGGGCTAGAGTGAAATGTTTATGTCGGTAATGAGAGTGGTGTGGTGAACACGATTTGGTAAAGGTATCGATGAGAGGCCATGTAGGAGTACATGGTGGGTTGTTTCATTGAAGCCGACCTTAAGCACTGAGATCTGTATGCGTGATTTAAGATACAGCTACTACCATGCATTGGGCCCTGAAATATGACCCCGCTCGACTTCTTATTCACCCTAGCTCTCTGTCCAGGAGTTGCAAGTAGTTTCTGGTGTTTGTAGCCTACTGGAGGCCGTGGACAGCGCTGACCGTAGGGGTGGGCTGTGATGCGGTAGGTACGTGGCACGGTGTACCGGATGCCCGTTTGGTATCTCGGGAACCCTGTTCACATCGTTTGGGGCTGTGAGCGAAACTCCGGCCGGATCTCCTCATGGATGGAACCCGAATAGGCGATAAACCTGGACTAGAGACTTGAGTGTTTAGGTAGGTCGTGGTCTACACCCACGTCGGCTTTCGCTTGAAGTCTGCCGAGCACATGTCGTGTGCAGACGCTAAGTGGTGGAAACATGTATGAAGAAGTACACCCCTGCAGGGTTAACATCATCTATTCGAATAGCCGTGTCCGCGGTAAAGGACTTCTGGGTCGCTTATATCAGTTCATAGACAAGTGAAAGTGGATACTCTAAAATACGCAAGATAAGCGTGAGTGCTATGGATGGCGTTCTCGTAGGGAGACGGGAGCGGATCCATAGTGGTGTATTGATATGGTGAATATGTGGACTCGTGTGCGCCACCTCAAAAGAGTTACATTGCAGTCGTAGTTCAGGATAGCCACCGAGTCAAAGCTGGCTTGCTGCAGTTAAACCCCACCATCCCCTTTCTTGATAATGATGCATATGTAGTTAGTTCTGATGTAAGTCTTGCTGGGTACATTTGTACTCACGTTTGCCCATTTTATGTTTTTGCAGAGAGACTTCAGTCTCACTAGTAGTTCCACGTGGACTTCGACGTTTAGCTTGTTACCTCAGCTACGATCTTGTGCCCTCGGCAGGATCTGGTAGATAGTCAGGCTTCTCAGCCTTTTTCATTTATAGATGTCTGTACTCAGACATATTAGCTTCCGCATGTGCTTTGACTTGTATGCTCTGATTGTTGGGTCATGAGACCCATGTTTGTAATATCTCGCTCCTCGGAGCCTATTGAATAAATTACTTGAGTCGTAGAGTCATGTTGTGATGCCATGTTGTATTTGCACATATCGAGCATATTGTGTGTATGTTATTGAAATGCTTGGTATGTGTGGGATCTGACTATCTAGTTGTTTATCTTTAGTAGCCTCTCTTACCGGGAAATGTCTCCTAGTGTTTCCACCGAGCCATGGTAGCTTGCTACTGCTCCGGAACACTTAGGCTGGCCGGCATGTGTCCTTCTTCGTTCCTGTGTCTGTCCCTTCGGGGAAATGTCACGCGATGAATACCGGAGTCCTGTTAGCCCGCTACAGCCCGGTTCACCGGAGTCCTGCTAGCCCAGTGCTACAGCCTGGATTCACTCGCTGATGACCGACACGTTCGATGCTGGGTCATGGATGCCTGTCCCTGTAAGTTTGTGCCACTTTGGGTTTACGACTAGCCATGTCAGCCCGGGCTCCTTATCATATGGATGCTAGCGACACTGTCATATACGTGTGCCAAAAGACGCAAACGGTCCCAGGTAAAGGTAAGGCGACACCCATGGGAATACCGTGCGTGAGGCCGCAAAGTGATATGAAGTGTTACATGCTAGATCTATGTGGCATTGAGTCGGGGTCCTGACAGCGTTGGTAGTTCTGATGTAAGTCTTGCTGGGTACATTTGTACTCACGTTTGCCTATTTTATGTTTTTGCAGAGAGACTTCAGTCTCACTAGTAGTTCCACGTGGACTTCGACGTTTAGCTTGATACCTCAGCTACGATCTTGTGCCCTCGGCAGGATCTGATCGATAGTCAGGCTTCTCAGCCTTTTTCATTTATAGATGTCTGTACCCAGACATGATAGCTTCCGCTTGTGCTTTGATTTGTATGCTCTGATTGTTGGGTCATGAGACCCATGTTTGTAATGTCTCGCTCCTCGGAGCCTATTGAATAAACTACTTGAGTCGTAGAGTCATTTTGTGATGCCATGTTGTATTGCACATATCGAGCATATTGTGTGTATGTTATTGAAATGCTTGGTATGTGTGGGATCTGACTATCTAGTTGTTTATCTTTAGTAGCCTCTCTTACCGGGAAATGTCTCCCAGTGTTACCGCTGAGCCATGGTAGCTTGCTACTGCTCTGGAACACTTAGGCTGGCCGGCATGTGTCCTTCTTCGTTCCTGTGTCTGTCCCTTCGGGGAAATGTCACGCTTTGAGTACCGGAGTCCTGTTAGCCCGCTACAGCCCGGTTTACCGGAGTCCTGCTAGCCCAGTGCTACAGCCCGGACCCACTTGCTGATGACCGACACGTTCGAAGCTGGGTCATGGATGCCTGTCCCTGTAAGTCTGTGCCACTTTGGGTTTACGACTAGTCATGTCAGCCCGGGCTCTTTATCATATGGATGCTAGCGACACTTTCATATACGCGAGCCAAAAGGCGCAAACGGTCCCGGGAAAAGGTAAGACGACACCCGTGGGGATACCGTGCGTGAGGCCGCAAAGTGATATGAGGTGTTACCAGCTAGATCGATGTGACATCGAGTCAGGGTCCTGACAGCGTTGGCATCAGAGCAGGACTGCCTGTAGGTTCTCCAAGCCAAACTGGTCGATGTTGAGTCTAGAAATTCTTTAGTTATATGTAGGGGAATTGTTTGTGGGTTGGAACGTAAGGCTCTTTTTACTCCTTATACCTTATGACTTTCTGATCTGAGTCAGTCCATTCTTCCACCGGGGGTTAAGGAATTAGGATCTACTCTCTCTATCAGGATCACGTGTTACTAATCAGTAGTACCTTATAAGTTTGATGGTTACAAGCCTAGTTCAGTTCTACTACCACATTATGTTGTTAGAATGGTTCCAGAACTTTGATATGATGATGATGAGTGTGTACGAAATCCCTTGTCAAATGTCTCAAATCCTTCTTGAGCATTTACAGCTGTTATGCTGCCGAAATTTTGCTAGAAATTCTAATGCCTTGCATTATGATTATGCTTTCAGATGGCCACTCGCGACCTCAATCAAGTGGTTCGCCTAACTCGATGCCTAGATGTACCCGGCCATACTGCTAAGTTGGTCAGGGTAATGACTGAGGCT
>NC_041387.1:271165464-271186796 GCF_002162155.2 Triticum dicoccoides | reverse complement strand
AGGATATTTCCATCTTATCCTGGATCCACTGAGCCTCTTCACTGCTCCTATGGACTCGGGGTTACTATCGAGATGGCTGTGCAGGATGCCGCCTACTCTATGATGACCATTATGCGAGTCAGATCTGGTTTATTTCGGGACTCTGACTTCCGGTATATGCCAGGATCACTTCCGGGAGCACAAGGATATCTCCAAGCTATTTATGCTGACTCCACTCAGGAGGATTCACGGACTCGCACCACTGCTGAGATGCTCGAAGATAAGGACCGTGAAAATCGGGCCTTAAGGTTAGAGCTCTTCAATACCCGTGCCGATCACTGGGCCACTTTGACTCGGTTCGCACCGGCGGTGCAAGCTGGATATTCGGATATGCGCGATCTCTATCCTGTGAGATCTGCTCTGCCGGACGTGATGGTTTGGCGTGATGTAGGAGGCATCACCCCACCTCGCGGTCTCCGTAGTCCACCGTTTGTTGGTCCAAGGCCTCATCCTAGCCCCTATGGTCCACAAGCTCTGCGAGATCGTCTGTTTCCGGATGAACATGTTGAGCTTCCAGGCTATGGAGGTGACTTTTATGAGGACTACTACGGATCGGTCTGAGTTAGGGGTAGCATCACTAGTTCGCACTAGCTGTGTCATCTATCGTTCCGCGTGACTCGTGGGATATGTCCTAGTTTGTACTCTTTCCGGAGGTGTAGAAAATAATGTATAGGAGCTTGGAATGCCTCTGACGAGATGTAATCCTTTTCTCACCATAATAGTACTTTGTTTGGTCTTGTACTAAACCTTGTATGGTGTGCATGACGATGGAATAAAGAAGCAGTTTCTGTATCTACCATGTCATACGGATGATCATCTTGCATTTCGAGTTATTCCTTACCTTATGTATCCTATGTCGGAATTTTACCATCCTGACTAAATCATTGTCTTGTCTACCTAGGATGGTCAACACGCGCGCTAATCCTGCTTCCCAAGAGCAGGCCGAAGGCAGTGAAGCCAGGAATGAAAATCTGCCTCATCCTCCTTCACTAGCCGAGGTGATGATGGAAGCTGAGAGAAACAAGCGGGAGACAAACTGTTTGTTGGAGCGTATAGAACAGAATACAGCACACCATCAGAGGGCTAACGTGGTATCACTCAGTGATTTTATCAAATTGCATCCACCCACGTTCCACCACTCCGTCGAGCCTCTCGAAGCTGATGACTGGCTTCGCAGTATCTCTCACAAGCTGCGTTCCGCGTTGGTAGCGGAGGCTGACAAGGTCACCTTCGCCGCATATCATCTTGAAGGCCCCGCCAGTCTATGGTGGGAGAATTATGGAGCCATGCGCCCAGCGGGCCATGTCACTACTTGGGCTGAGTTCAGTGAGGCTTTCCGTGAACATCACATTCCGGAGGGTCTCATGGACCGTAAACGTGAAGAATTTTGCAGTTTCACCCAAGGCCGACTTTCTGTGGATGCCTATAGCAGAGAGTTTGGTAATCTCGCACGATATGCAACTGAGGAAGTTTCTACTGACGCCAAGAAGCAAGCAAGGTTCCGAAAGGGCCTTAGCCCTGAGCTTCGCCGCGACCTCCGTCTGCATGAGTGCACATCTTTTTCGAAACTTGTCAACAAAGCCATCAGTGCTGAAACTGGTCAGACTGATTATGATGCAACACGCAAGCATGGACATGATATGGGTTCCTCATCCGGTGCTGGTCCTCAGAAACGCCGCGTGTGGGTACCCAATACCGCCCTGCCACCCAGGTTCACACCGAGGCCATCTTTCCAGGCGCCTCGCCCTGTTCAACAGTCTGCACCGGCCAAGCCCTATGGGGGTCCATCCAATAATGCTCCTCCACGTACCAGTTCCGTGACTTGTTTCAAGTGTGGGGAATCTGGTCATTATATGCGCGAGTGTCCCCAGACCAACCCCAATCAATCTGCTAAAGCTGTTGGCCGTGGCAAGCCGACAGGGAAGGTGTTCCATGCCAAACCGGTCACCGCTTCACGTGGCCATGTCAACTGTATCTCTGCCGAAGAAGCTCAAGAGGACCCCAACGTCGTTCTCGGTACGCTTCTTGTTAATTGCCACCCGGCATCCGTTCTTTTCGATACAGGAGCCTCTCATTCTTTTTCTGAAAGTTATGCCCGTTTGCATAACGTTGCATTCTGTGACTTGCCATCCACTATGGAAATCTCTACCCCTGGGTCTAGATGGCAGACCTCTAGGGTAAGTTATGGAAATGAGATCCAAGTCGACAGACTTGTTTTCCTTGCATCCTTGATAGCCCTTAAATCTTCGGATATTAATATCATTTTGGGTATGGACTGGATGTCAGCTCATCAAGCCAAAATTGATTGCTTCTCTAGGACTGTTCAACTCACCCATCCTTCGGGGAAGATAGTCAATGTCTTGACCCGAATAGCCAAGCGACAATTATATTCTCTTAACGCCAGCCCTTTGCCAGACCTTGAGGACGTTCCGGTAGTCCGTGACTTCCCGGATGTCTTTCCAGAGGAATTGCCAGGTGTTCCACCTGATAGGGATGTTGAGTTCGTAATAGATCTCATTCCAGGAACCGTTCCGATTGCTAGAAGACCCTATAAGATGGCACCCCTAGAACTAGCCGAGCTTAAGAAACAACTCGATGAATCCTTGAAAAAGGGTTTCATCCGCCCTAGTTCATCTCCGTGGGCTTGCCCCGTCCTATTCGTTAAGAAAAAGGATGGTACGGACCGGATGGTTGTAGATTACCGACCTGTCAATTTGGTCACAATCAAGAACAAATATCCACTTCCCAGGATCAACGACCTGTATGATCAGCTCGCTGGATCCTCAGTCTTCTCCAAGATGGATTTGAGGTTGGGCTACCATCAAATCAAAATCAGAAACGGGGACATTCCTAAAACGGCCTTTGTTACTCGCTATGGCCAATACGAGTACACCGTTATGTCCTTCGGATTAACCAACGCTCCAGCCACCTTTTCTCAGTTAATGAACTCAATCTTCATGGAGTATTTGGATAAATTCGTCGTGGTTTATCTCAATGATATACTCATCTACTCCAAGAACGAGGAAGAACATGCCGAACATCTAAGGCTAGTGTTGAAGAAACTTCGAGAGCATCGCCTTTATGCCAAATTCTCTAAATGTGAATTCTGGTTGTCAGAAGTGACCTATCTGGGTCATGTAATATCTGGTAAAGGTATTGCTGTTAACCCTGAGCGAGTTCAAGCCGTCCTTGATTGGACTCCGCCCGAATCAGTCAAGCAAGTTCGGAGTTTTCTAGGCTTAGCGAGCTATTGCCGTCGCTTTGTCGAGAACTTCTCCAAGGTTGCTAAACCTCTAACTGAACTCCTCAAGAAAGATAAGAAGTTCGAGTGGACTCCACAATGTGAGCACAGCTTTCAGGAACTGAAAAGACGCCTGACCTCTGCTCCCGTACTGGTACCGCCAGACTTCTCCAAGGACTTTGTTATCTACTGCGACGCCTCGCGACAAGGACTAGGTTGCATTCCCATGCAAGATCGACACGTAATTGCTTACGCTTCACGGCAATTGCACCCACATGAGGAGAATTATCCCACTCATGACCTAGAGCTTAAAGCCATAGTCTATGCACTTAAGACCTGGCGACATTATCTCCTCGGTAATCGTTGCGAAATATTCACTGATCACCAAAGTCTGAAGTATATTTTCACCCAACCGGATTTGAATCTCAGGCAGAGACGTTGGGTTGAATTGATCACAGACTTCGACTTAGGGATAACCTATACCCCAGGGAAAGCCAACGTCATGGCTGATGCGCTAAGTCGTAAATCTTATTGTAACAACCTGATGTTACAACAAAGTCAACCGCTTCTCCATGAGGAATTTCGGAAGCTTAACCTTCACATTGTACCTCAAGGTTTTCTCTCCACCTTGGTGGCAAAACCTACCCTTACGGATCAAATTATCAACGCACAGAAGGTAGATCCGGGAATCTCCCGCATCAAGAGAAACATTCAGGAAGGAATTGCGAATTGTTTCTCCGTTAATGATCAAGGAGTCGTATACTTCGGGAATCGACTAGTAGTTCCCAAAGTGCGCAACCTAAGGCGATTAATCCTTAAGGAAGCTCATGAATCTCCTCTCACCATTCACCCCGGTAGCACAAAAATGTATCAGGACCTACGCCAGAGGTTCTGGTGGACTAGGATGAAGAGAGAAATCGCTCAGTATATTGCTAATTGCGACGTCTGTCGTCGTGTAAAAGCAGAGCATCAACGGCCTGCTGGCACCCTTCAACCATTAGCTATTCCTGAATGGAAATGGGATAAAATTGGTATGGATTTCATTACCGGTTTTCCCAGGACCAAAAGAGGGAATAATGCTATTTTCGTTGTGGTCGATCGTCTTTCCAAAGTAGCTCATTTCTTACCTGTTCGTGAGAGTATAACCGCTAGTCAGCTGGCAGATTTATACATCTCCCGAATAGTGTCTCTTCATGGTGTCCCTTTGGAAATCAATTCGGATCGAGGAAGTCTTTTCACCTCTCGATTTTGGGAAAGTTTCCAAAATGCTATGGGAACCCGTCTCTCCTTTAGCACCGCTTTCCACCCTCAGTCAAGTGGTCAAGTGGAACGCGTCAATCAGATTCTAGAAGACATGCTTCGAGCCTCTGTTATCTCATTCGGAATGGACCGGGAGAAGTGCCTTCCATTTGCCGAATTCGCTTACAACAACAGCTATCAATCCAGCTTGGGTAAAGCCCCTTTTGAAGTCCTCTATGGACGGCGATGTCGAACACCCCTTAACTGGTCAGAGACCGGGGAAAGACAATTCTTTGGCCCGGATATGATTCAGGAAGCAGAAGAACAAGTTCGTATCGTTCGTGAAAAGTTGAAAACAGCCCAATCTCGTCAAAAGAGTCAATATGACCGAAAACATAAGGCTATGACTTTCGAGGTTGACGAGAAGGCTTATCTTCGGGTCACCCCTCTGAAGGGAACCCATCGTTTCGGTATCAAAGGCAAATTGGCTCCTCGTTACATTGGACCTTTTCGCATTCTTGCCAAACAAGGAGAAGTTGCCTACCAATTGGAACTACCTCCGCACCTCTCCAGAGTTCACGATGTCTTCCACATTTCTCAACTCAGGCGTTGCTTCTCGGATCCTATCTGTGAAGTGGACCACGAAACGCTTGATCTCCAAGATAATCTTACCTATCGAGAGTACCCCATTCGTATCCTCGATCAAGCCGAACGTACCACGCGACGTCATAATATCAAGTTTCTCAAGGTTCAATGGTCGCACCATTCTGAAGATGAAGCAACCTGGGAAAGGGAGGATCGTCTTCGACTTGAATATCCCGCCTTCTTCCCGGAGGAACCCAAATCTCGTGACGAGATTCTTTTGAGTGGGGGTGAGTTGTCACACCCTAGCTAGTTATGCATTAGAGTGTTGCATCATGTTTACTCATTCATCAGAAACTTGAAATGGGGATGACAGAACCCCCAATCCCCTCTGAAACCAACTAGGGTTTACTAAAATAATTTTTCAATGAACCTGAAATGCCCTTCTAAAATGCCCATCATTTTTGCCTTGGTTCAGAACCTCTGCCAAAAGTGGTGCACATTTTCCTAGGCCATCCTAGGGTTTTGAATTAAATCATAACTATTTGAATTTGGGCATTTAAAATTATATAAAATATTTAAATGCTCAAATATCTCCAAACTAAAATGTTTCATGTTGGAAATAATCCAACTATGGACCAGGAGTAGTTTGGTGATTTTTGGAGTTGCCTAGGTATTTTATTTAATTCAACAAAGTCGCAGTTATATTAAATAAAAACAGAAATAAAGAAAGGGGAAGACTTACCTGTGCGGCCCAGCCCAGCCGGCCCAGCACTGTGCTGGCCCGTGCCAGCCAGCTGCTTCCCCTCACCAGAGCAGGCAGGGAGGTGAGCATGGCGCGCCCGAGCTCGCCACGCACCACCCAGCCTCTCTGCATCGCCCTGGTCGCCGTTGCGCCGCGTGGATCGTCTTCTGGTCGTCGCCCCGACCTCGCCGACACCCCATTCACTCTCCCCCGGCTCTCCCTCACTCTCTCTCTCTCACGGCCGAAGCTCACCGTCGCCGCCGTTCGCCTTAGCCACCGTCTCCGACCACCCCTCGCTTCCCCGACCAGCTCAGAAGCTCCGCCTCAACTCCTTCTTCCTCCCCACCGCTCCACGGGTCCCCGGAAGCCCTGCATCGCCGCCACGTCGCCGTTCCCCCCTTCGGACTCCGACCACCGTCGCCGTCAAATTCGTCGTCTCCGACGCGTCCCCGAGCCCGCTTCAACGCCCACTGCAACCGCGGTGAGCTACGCCACCGTTTCCCCCTTCTCCCCTGCTCTCTCCCGACCCCTAGGCCCTAGCCCCACCGCGGCCGAGAGCTTCACGCCGCCGGCGATGTCGCCTTCGTGGCCACGATCGCCGTAGCGCCCAACCGAGCACGCCATCGTGCTCCACATCTCACTAGGAGCACGTAGCACGCTCCAACACCCCCCCTAACACCCTGCAACACCGTTCCCGTGCACGACCGAACCCCGGCCGCCGCAGCCGAGCTCGCCGCCGTCGACTCCGGCCACCCCGACCCCAACGGACTCCGCCAAGAGCCGCGGGTCGTCCTCAGCTTCACTCCGGTGGCCTCCGCGGTTCATTTGGTGGCCGAAACGACCAAAACCACTATCGCCGCCGCACTGATGGTCGCCGCCGGCCAGAACTCCGGCGAGCTGACATGGCCTAGTTAATTAGCCACTAAACCACCACCTACTGACGCTGACAAGTGGGCCCCAGGGCTTAGTCAAAGCTAACCAGCCCGGGTCAACACGGGATTAGCCCCTGTGTCACTGACGTGTGGACCCCACACGTCAGGTTTGACCCGAGCCAGCCCTGTTGACCTGCTGATGTCACTGTGACGTCAGGCTGACGCAGTAAATGATATTTCTGGATTAAAATTAAATCAGGAAATTCCAGAATATTAATTAAACTTCAAAAATTCATAACTTTTATTCTGTAACTCCAAATTGGACAAATTATATATGAAAAATGATCAGAAAAATCCAATCTATCCATCTGTACTATTTTCATGCATGATCCAACAAGTTAAATGGATGTTTTAATCAGAACAAGGAAAAGCACTTTAAAAGGCCATATTTGAAATTGAAATTTGAATCTTTGACTCAAATTTGTTCAAACCCTTCTGGCTTTAGTTGCATTAGCCCAACACACTCATATTGCCATGTTTCATGCATGCATCATATTGTTGCACATTGTTTGGTGATGCCTGTGTATCGTTATCCTTTACGACAGGATCTGTCCCCGAGGAGTACCGTGACTACCCTAACGAAGAACCGTATCCGTGCATCGAACCATCAGGCAAGCAACCAACCATTTGATCATATCGATACAATCCCATGTTCTCGCTCCTGCTCTCTTTTACTGCATTAAGACAACGTGATTCAAACTGCTGTGTGCTACGGTAGTTGAACCCATTTCCTCTGCATGACCTGTCATTGCCACAGTAACTAGATGAAACCCACTAGCATGTGTAGGAGTTGATTGAGCCATATGTATGTGTTGTTCCTACCTTGCTATGCCTGCTATGCTTAGAGTCGTGTCAGGTCTGGTTCATCTGGGTGATGGGCTAGAGTGAAATGATTATGTCGGTAATGAGAGTGGTGTGGTGAACACGATTTGGTAAAGGTATCGATGAGAGGCCATGTAGGAGTACATGGTGGGTTGTTTCATTGAAGCCGACCTTAAGCACTGAGATCTGTATGTGTGATTTAAGATTCAGCTACTACCATGCATTGGGCCCGAAACCAATGGACCCTCTCGACTTCTTATTCACCCTAGTTCTCTGTCCAGGAGTTGCAAGTAGTTTCTGGTGTTTGTAGTATACTGGAGGCCGTGGACAGCGCTGACCGTAGGGGTGGGCTGTGATGCGGTAGGTACGTGGCACGGTGTACCGAATACCCGTTAGGTATCTCGGGAACCCTGTTCACATCGTTTGGGGCTGTGAGCGATACCTCGGCCGGATCTCCTCATGGATGGAACCCGAATAGGCGATAAACCTGGACTAGAGACTTAGGTGATTAGGTAGGTCGTGGCTGACACCCACGTTGGGCTTCCGCTTGAAGGTTGCCGAGTACATGTCGTGTAAACGACGGTAAGAGGTGAGAGCGTGTATGAAGAAGTACACCCCTGCAGGGTTAACATGATCTATTCGAATAGCCGCGTCCGCGGTAAAGGACTACTTGGTTGCCTATACAGTTCATAGACAAGTAAATGGAAACTACTAAAAGCCTCAAGATAAGTGTGAGTGCCGAGGATGGCTCTTCCGTAGGAAGACGGAGGTGGATCCTCGGTAGTGTATTGAAGTGGTGAATAGTGGACTCGTGTGCGCAAAACTATTTCAAGTTGGAGTATCGTAGGATAGCCTAGCCAAGAGTCAAAGCTGGCTTGCTGCAATAACTCCACCAACCCTTCTTGATACTATGCATGTATGTAGGATCTGATGTAAGTCTTGCTGAGTACCTTTGTACTCATGTTGCTATAATCTACATTTTTACAGAAGACGCTGCAACCCCTTCTGATGGGTTCTATGTAGACGTTGACATCAACGAGTAGGCTAAAGACCCAGGTGGTGA
This sequence comes from Triticum dicoccoides, assembly GCF_002162155.2. Classification (NCBI taxonomy): domain Eukaryota; kingdom Viridiplantae; phylum Streptophyta; class Magnoliopsida; order Poales; family Poaceae; genus Triticum; species Triticum dicoccoides. The sequence goes on along the minus strand of NC_041387.1, from coordinate 271,178,133 downwards.
CCCTGAGCTTGTGAAGGACCACATAGTATAGCCAGAGACTTTCCAAGCCTCTTTTATTTTACTAGTTGTCTGTACTCAGACAAGTTACTTCCGCTGCTGGCTTGTATGATTGTATGACTTGTATGTTGGGTCGTGAGACCCGTACCTTTGTGTGTATGTTATGTATGGCTCACTGAGCCTTAAATAAAGTACTTGTGTCGTAGAGTCATGTTGTGATGCTTCATTGTATTTGCACATATCGAGCATATTGTGTGTATGACTGAAATGCTTGGTATGTGTGGGATCTGACTATCTAGTTGTTTATCTTTAGTAGCCTCTCTTACCGGGAAATGTCTCCTAGTGTTACCGCTGAGCCATGGTAGCTTGCTACTGCTCTGGAACACTTAGGCTGGCCGGCATGTGTCCTTCGTTCCTGTGTCTGTCCCTTCGGGGAAATGTCACGCTTTGAGTACCGGAGTCCTGTTAGCCCGCTACAGCCCGGTTTACCGGAGTCCTGCTAGCCCAGTGCTACAGCCCGGACCCACTTGCTGATGACCGACATGTTCGAAGCTGGGTCATGGATGCCTGTCCCTGTAAGTCTGTGCCACTTTGGGTTTACGACTAGTCATGTCAGCCCGGGCTCTTTATCATATGGATGCTAGCGACACTTTCATATACGCGAGCCAAAAGGCGCAAACGGTCCCGGGAAAAGGTAAGACGACACCCGTGGGGATACCGTGCGTGAGGCCGCAAAGTGATATGAGGTGTTACCAGCTAGATCGATGTGACATCGAGTCGGGGTCCTGACACTTGCCCACAAAAATCCGAGAAAATTCACAAATATTCTTTGAACCCTAGGGCATCTTCCCGAGCAAAAAATATTTCATCACTTTTTGGAATATTTTTGCTATAGAAAATATTTTCTGTTCTGGACAGAAATGGTGGTTTCTCCAGCAACTACCATTTTACTTGCTCCATTGTGCCTGAATTTTCTTGTGCATCATCACCTTAGTAGATGATGGCTAGCCTCCAAAGCATAGCCCCCAACTCCCAGCCATTTGACCTCAGTAATCTCTCAAAGTTACTGATCAAAAACTTACCTGGCTTGTAAAACCTTCTCTACTGCATTTGGAGCCAAACCAAAGCGTGGTAATCTTCAAAACAACCACGAACAACAAGCCAGACATGATCTTTGGACGTTGGTCGGCCTGAGGGGAGAGTTCACGCCGTGACCATGCATGTCCATGATGCCAGCATGCGTGTCAACGCACTCTGAGTCCCGCCGAGCGCTCTGTTCGCGCGTGCTCGCTTCCCCCGTCTGCCCGAGCGTGCCAAACTTCGCCACCATCCTCGTCTCAACGCCATTAACTCCCCCCTGGCGCTTGCCGACACAGGAGCTCGCCGCAGCGAGCACTGGCGCGGTCCGGCCAACGCCACAGTGCGCTTTGCACTGTGCTCGTCGCCTTCCTCTTGATCCTGTGTTCGTCCCCATTCGCCCACAGTCCCCGCGTGAGCTCCGTTGCCTTCTCCCCCTCACTGACGCCGCTCGTCGCCGGGCGCAGCGTCCAGGTGTCGCCGACGGAGCCCCGATCCACCCCCGATGCTCGCCTATAAAAGGAGCAACCCCCAGCCTCCTCGAGCACCATCCTCCACTCCCACACACTCCACAAGCGTGTAGATAGCCGTAGCCTGGCCGGGAAGGTCGCGGGCCGCCGTCCCCGAGCTCGCCGGCGATCCCCTCGGGTCGTTGCGGTAGCTCCAGCCCCTCCCAGGCCAGGGCGACCCTTCCAGAGCCTCCGCCTCTCTCCGATGAAGCCATCCCGTCCCCTTGGAGCCCCTGAAGTTGCCTCTGCTCGCCGTCTTCCTCGTCTCTCACGACCACCGCCCTTTGCCTCCGCTTGCAAGGCCGATTCCGACGCCGTCCGACCACCCTAGCTATGCTACGGGTACGGGCAGGTGCGCCTCCGTCCCCTCTCTAAATCCCTCCCTCTCGTTTTGGCCAAGGAGCCCTCGTCGCCGGCGAGAGCTCCGGCGAAGCCGCGACCCCCTCTGTTTCCTTCTCCCCCTCCACCTCACCTGACTAGCAGGCCCCGCTAGTCAGCCACTCTGTACGCGCGTGAAGCGGTACGAGTGGTGGCGCCCTAAGGCTTTACGCCTTCGACGTCACTCCCTAGTCTGTTTTATTTAAATTCAATTTCAATTAATTTCCAGAGAGCTTCAAACAGCTATAACTCTTCAACCATAAGTCCAAATGAATTGATTCTTTTTGCATTGTGTTCTTTGCAAAGAAATCTAGCAGCTCACCAAATATGAGATTTTTCTGAGCTGTCTAGAATTTGTGGTGATTTTCAGAAGTGTTCTTGATCTTTTCTTCTTGTGCTTATATTTATTTTCAGAGGGTGAGGCTTGTCTTGAGGATCACCAGAAGGCTTGTGAACCTCATCTGCACTAAGGTAAGCCACAGCAACATTTTCATGGTGTCATTTCAATATTTATGATTTTCTTACTTCAATGAAATGATTAATCCATGCATTTAAATAACTATTATGTTATTTATATTCTATTAAGTGTTTATTAGTTATTATGCTTGATTTACAGAATGTTGCAACTAGTTTACTTGATAAAGCAAAGTTAAGATCTACTTGTGGAAATGATAAAATGATTTGTTATGCATATGAGTAATTAGTTAAAGTTATTTTCTTGCATAAATAAAATAGTAAAATTTGATAGAAATATTTTGTTAAGTGCTTGTTTAGCCATTTTACTTGACTTACAGAATGTTTGAACCTAACTTGGTTGGTAAAGAAAATAGGATTTGCTTGTAGTGATGATAGTATAATTTTTGCTATGCATATGAGAAATTAATCGAAGTTATTTTCTTGCATGAGAAAATAATAATACTTGTTACAAAATATCTTGTTAAAGTGAGAGTTACCCTGACCAGGAAAGTAATATAAGTTGTTGATGTTTAGTGTGAATATGGTTGACATCAGTCATTTCCGTTAATATTTGATGCATGTGTAGTATTGCATTTCATGGCATGCTATGACACCAGTCATTTTTAGTTTAAGTTCAACCTGAATATAACTCAACTTTAATATATCATTGACTGGGTCATGGTGCCGCTGAATCGAGTTTTTCCCAGTGCAACCACATTTGCCTTTGTGGGAAGGCCTTGATTCGGTCCATTGACATGCCTCTGGTTGGTGCCTCCAACTAGGGAAGGTTATGGCATGCTTACCCTGGCCCGGTAAGCAGGCATAATCTTGTGTGCCTGTTGTTGAGATTATGGTACCGGGTCCCCGAGTGGGATCGTTTTGGCCACGACGGTGGTCGTTGTGTCTTTGGTAGACATGGGGCCACCCAGGACTAGCCCGTTGGGATTGGGTCGGAGTGGCCGGGAGAGTGTCATGGCAATGGAAGGGTTTTGTCGGAATGCCATTGGTCCACCCGAATGGGAGTGCGAGGCCATGGGTTCCGTGGTGTGGGTATAGTGTGCTACCTCTGCAGAGTGTATAATCTATCGATAGCCGAGTCCACGGTCACGTACGCCTCGTAGTAGGTCCCACCATGAGTCAACGTTTAATAAACTTGCACACTAAGTTATGAACTTTGCACTATTGATGATGGCGGAAAGGCCATCGAGATGTTCGAGACCAAATATTGGTTGTGGTTGTGATCGCCGTAAGGATCACGAGTTACTCTGGTAAAGACCATGATGGTGGTTTGTTTGTGATCCAAGAACGATCACGGTTGGTAAGTCGGTCCCGAGGGACGTTTATCACAAGAGCATGATCACAGTATGTTGGAACATTATTGCATTATTAATTGGTTAATTGTCATGATATTGCTTGTCATTATGATTATGCCTGTTGTGAGCTTGCAAGTACATTCAATGTACTGACCTGGCGTGTCATGCCAGATTTCAGGAAAGTCTCGTTGGAAAGGAATGTTGCTCGAGTCTAGATCGTGTCCACATCGGTGTCCCTGTGCTATGGAGTTTCCGCTATGACATTGTTCCGCTGCCGCGTAGTTGTTATGATCGAGGCCCTTTATGTTCACTAAATAATGTACATATTGTTCAGCTGCACTGTGTGTGCCGCTTGGGCTCGACCCCTGTTGTAATATAAACTCTGATCCGCTAGCATCAATAAAGCGGTTGTTTTCTGTACCAAGATGTTGTGTGTTGCCAGAAGACATGGTCTCTGAGCTGGCAATGCATGGTAAACCGGTCGCTCTAAGCCGGGGTGCCACAACGCTTGGTATCAGAGCTGCGTTGACTGTAGGTCACGCTAGACTACGACATGTTAACTGGACGTTAGATACGAGTTTAAGTTGAGTGCTGGTAGCAATAGGAGCTGATTGTTGCATTGCATGCACTTGATTTATATTTTTATGCTAACCTGCTAATGGTTGTGAGTGTAGATGGCTCCGGTGCCGTAACCTTGCCAGTTGCAGCTGATGCCGTACACGTCACCACACCTCCTTCGCAATGTGTGGCGTCGATTGTACCCCCTCGGAGACGATCCAGTCTATCGTGTGTATCGGGAGTGTCTAGCTGATTCAGTGTATGAGTATCACGCAGTGGTTACTCTGTGCACTAGTTTCGATTCCAGCTCTTACACTCGTACTTCTCAGAGCGGTTATGCCTCTACCGCTTCTCAGGCTGTCCAGTTTGCTGCAATCGAGGTCCTTGTCGAGCTTCGCTACAACGAGGTTCGAATGCAAAACCACCCAGGTTTCTGGGTCGTGTGGGAAGGACCCCCCTATCACCCACACTCACTTGGTGGCGGTTCCAAATGCCGTCGCGGAAAAGGGTTAAAAATCGTTTGTTTAGCACGTCACTGTACCAGTGTTATTACAACTCCAGACTTTTTTTGCATTCAGTATGCACCATTAAAAGCCACATCATCAATTTTCAACCCTTTCTGACATCATTTGCTATTTTTCATGCATTTACTGATTTCTTTGAGCTAAATGACCCTGAAATTGAAAAGCACTACAAATGAACTCTGAAAAGGTTGAAACTTGGCATGGTATCATCAATTCACCCACATAGAATGAGATAAAAAGTAGAGAGGGTTATGGCAAAAACTAGATGCACTTCGTGTACAAACTGGACAATGTCTTTCGAAGTATCAGGGTTTCGGACGAAAACTCATATGTTACAAAGGCACTTCATTTTTCTAAACTTATTACAACTCCAGACTTTTTACATTCAATATGCACCATTCGAAGCCACATCATCAATTTTCAACCCTTTCTGACATCATTTGCTATTTTTCATGCATTTACTGATTTGTTTTGAGCTAAATGACCCTGAAATTGAAAAACACTACAAATGAACTCTGAAAAGGTTGAAACTTGGCATGGTATCATCATTTCACCCACATAACATGTGCAAAAAAGTAGAGAGGGTTACGACAAAAAACTGGATGCACTTCGTGTACAAACTGGACAATCTCTCTCGAAGTATCAAGGTTTCGGACGAAAACTCATCTGTTACAAAGGCACTCCATTTTTCTAAACTTATTACAACTCCAGACTTTTTTGCGTTCAGTATGCACCATTCAAAACCACGTCATCAGCTTTCACCCCTTTCTGCCTTCATTTGGTATTTTTCATGCATTTACTGATTTTTTGAGCTAAATGACCCTGAAATTGAAAAACACTACAAATGAACTCTAAAAGGCTAAAAGTTAGCATGGTATCATTATTTCACCCATATAGCATGTGCAAAAAATTAGAGAGGGTTACGACAAAAACTGGATGCACTTTGTGTACAAAATGGACAATCTCTTTCGAAGTATCAGGGTTTCGGACGAAAACTCATCTGTTACAAAGGCATTTCATTTTTTGTACACGCTAAAGCAAAAATATTCACAAAGAAACTCTAAACACAGCAAAAAACAACTCAAAAATAAATAAATGAAAAATAAATAAAGTAGAAAAGAAAAAAGAAAAATAAATAAAAAAGCCAGCCTACTGGGCCACAGCGGCCTGCATACGACTAGAAACCCAACCTGTAGTTGGGCCAGGATGCAGGCCCGCAAGCCTAGTAGGCCCCATAGGGTATGCAAGCAGAGGTAGGCCTAGAAGACCTCCAATAGAGAGGAGCTCGAGACAGCTGCCGCGGCGGGGCTTATAAGCAGGTGCGGGCGTCCCTCGGCTATCGAGGTGAGACTAAACTTGCCCGCACCGCACCTGCGCCAGCCCACACCTTTAGTACCAGTTGATGGCTCCAACCGGTACTAAAGGGGGGGGGGTCTTTAGTATCGATTGCTGCAACGAACCGGTACTAAATGGGGTGCGCTTCCGGCCGCTTGGCCTGGCCAAAATAGGCCTTTAGTATCGGTTGGTGGCTCCAACCGGTACTAAAGGCCCCTCCAATAAATATAGCACTTATGAAAATTTCAGTTAGTTTCTTCTTCATCTGCTTCTTCATCGTCGCATCCGCGTCCCCGTCACCGCCGCGCCCGTCCCCGTCGCGGCCCCCGTCGCACGCTCGTCCCCGTAGGTCGTTGTCGCGCGCCCATCCCCGTACGTCGTTGTCGCGCGCCCATCCTTGTACATCGACTTCGCAGGCGCCGCGCCCCCGGCCTGTCCTCGTCGCCGCCCCCGTACGTCGCCGCCCTAGCTCGTGGCCGCTCCCCGTCGCCTCGCATTGCCGGCCGTCGCCCCCGCGCTGTAAGACCGCTCCCCTGTCGTGCCATGGCCGGCGGCCCTCACACACAGAAAATACACACACACTCATGTACACATAGTACACACACATAGACATATTTTTCTTAATTATTTTCTATTTTTTAGTATTTTATACTTTTAGTTTAAATGTTAGATTAATGTCAATTGTTAGATGATTATATATATAGAAATGTTAGATATTAATGTGAAATGTTAGATGGATTAGATAGCAATGTTAGATAGTAATGTCAAATGTTAGATGAATTAGATGAATTAGCTAGATATTAATGTTAGATGAGTTAGTTTTTTATACTAATTTTCGTTATAGATGAATTAGATATATTAATGTTAGATGAATTAGATATATTAAATTTAGGTATACGAGATTTGATCATCTTATTAAAATTTTACTATATAGAACTAGCTACTTTATTTTTAGTAAGAAAATTAATAGAACTAGTTTATTTTTAGTAAGTGCTTAGTTGAATTAATTGAATTAATAGAACTAGTTGAATTAATAGAACTAGTTGAATTAGTTGAATTAATAGAACTAGTAAGTGTTTATCAATTAATGTTTCAACTATGAACATAGGAAATGTCTGACGATGAAAATAATTTTGTTATGTGCGAATACTGCGAAGACGAGCGCGGCCTATGCGACAGAAATTTCCTAGTTGATGATATGTGCTTCAGCATCAAGCTGGATGAGACCTTCGAAGTGGATACAGTAAGTCACAACGACAAGTCTTTTTCGTAAGTAAGCATGACTTTTGCTTCATTTGCTTCAACTTATAAGTTTAATTTTTACTATTCTACTAGCGTATCCCCTGCCATGCAAGAATTTTTGTCTTGGATAAGATAGGTTTCAGTCCTAACAAAACTATGGAGGTAAAGAGAGTTTACTTGAAGACCGAGCATGGTTGTACTTTCGACGTCAAATTATACAATGCAGACACCTACACCTATTTTGAATGCAAAACTTGGCAAGCACTATGCAAGGCTTATGCATTTGAGCATGACATGGTTATCACATTTATTATTCGTCCGAAAGATGATATTGAAGGTAATAGAGACATCTGGGTCGATGTGCAGACGCCCCCAGTTCTACCATTATGTGAGTTTCTCAACCATACTTATGTCTTCGATATTGTTTATTCAAAAATAGTTGACAACTAATTTCTATTGACAGCTTATTTCCATTCAAGCAAACATATCCGATGCTTTGTAGACAGGACTGTCCACTGTCCCGGGGCTGAACTAAACTGCGAGGAGATAAGTCATTATGTTTCATGGCTTGAGGATCTTGATGCTGTCAAGAGAAAATATTTTCCTGAATTTGAAAATCTTAGTACTCAAAACATGCGACCAACAGTGTTCGTATTAAACTACGGTCACATCTATTTAGGAAAGATGGTAAGATTTTTACTATTTTTCCTCAGTGCATCTTTTGCATACATTATTTTTTAAGCTAAACTTCATTGCTAAGTATGTTACTATATGATGTTCTTCAACATGGACTCCAGATGATAGTTGTGCCTCAGTGGATCGGTACTAAAGGTTGCATGTTAATGGTTAGCTTACGGCCAAGACATCCTACATCGCACATGAGTGCATTCAGGATTTCTAAAACCGAGGAATGCTTAATAGTGAAAGACTGCAGCAAAATTGTGAACGATCACAGAGAAGTACTAGGGGCAGCAATCAGAAGCGCAGCCCACAATTAGGAGACAGGTTCATCTACATGCTCCCATATGATGAATCAGGAGAGCTACACATATTCTATGCTATTTTACCTGAGAGAGAGCAGCAGGAGTGATTAGCTAGTTCCTGCTCTTAGTACTTGTCCTCTCATGTCCGTGTTCTTCGTCCTAAACTTAATCTATCTCAAAGTGATTTGCTTTTGTGGTCTTATGAACGCTTATAATCTCATGACCATGTTGAACTCGATGATATCTTTTCTTCTGGTACAAGTGAATGTTTCTTCTTTAAGCTAGTGTTGGTGGTGTAGCGGTAATGACTATGATAATTAAATAGTGGTAATGACTATGATGATTATTAGCTAGTGTTGTTGGTGATGATATGATGCAAGAGTTTTTATATCAATATGATGATGATGAGTTATATATATATCGTTTTATGAAAGAGACGCAGATTAGTTTCAACTGGATGGATCCTAGCTAAGTGATCGAGTAATATGGATTATCTATAATCCATATTACTTGATCACTTAGGATCCATCCACTTAAAACTAATCAGCGGTTCTTTCACCTAGTGATCTAGTAACTCATTATAATGTAAAAACAGTCTCTAAATTAAATGGAAAACACAAAATTAAAGGAAAAATAAATAATAAAACAAAAAACCCCAAACCTTTTTAGTACCAGTTGGTGTTAGAAACCGGTACTAAAGGTCTCCCTGCCCCTGGCGTTGGCTCGTGCCACATGGTGGCCCTTTAGTGTCGGTTTGTGTTGAACCGGTACTAAAGGGGGGACCTTTTGTCCCCACCCTTTAGTGCCGGTTACTGAACCGACACTAAAGGGCCTAACGAACCGGTGCTATAGCCCAGTTCTGGACTAGTGGTTGGCTTTCCGGCGTCGGCTTATCTGTAGGCGGCCCGTTTCAACCTTCGGCCCTCTCCTTGTAGTATGGTTGCTACCTTCGTCGAAGGTTCGGCCCTTCCCCGACTATGGTCCATCGCCCATCTCGCGCTCGGCAGCAGGACCGAGCTCGTCTCGCGCCCGGCAGCAGGACTGACCTTGTCTCGCGCCCGATAGCAGGATCATGCTCGTCTCGCACCCGGTTGCAGGACCGTGCTCATCTCGCGCCCGACAGCAGGACAGTCGATGGAGGCCAATTTTGGCCGGCCTTTGGGTTTCGGCATTAGGGGGAGCCCAGGGGTGCGAAAGGCGGTTCCTTTCCGCTCGTATCTTTGATTGGGGTAGCGATGTTATACGTCTCCAACTTATCTATAATTTTTGATTGTTCCATGTTGTTTTATTATAAATCTTGGATGTTTTATAATCATTTTTTGGTACTAACCTATTGACATAGTGCCTAGTGCTAGTTGATGTTTTCTGCATGTTTTTTACATCGCAGGAAATCAATATCAAATGGAGTCCAAATGCCCCGAAACTTTTTGGAGATTTTTTATGGTCCAGAAGAAGGAAGATGGGACCTGGTTGCACATGGGGGCTGTCTCGAGGAGGGGACAACCCACCAGGTCGCGCCAGGAGGCCCTGGCGCGCCCTGGTGGGTTGTGCCCACCTCGGGCACCCCCGGACCGCATCTTTGCTCTATAAATACCCCAATATTCCAGAAACCCTAAAAGCATCAATGAAATACTTATCCAGCCGCCGCAGAGTCCAGAACCACCAGATCCAATCTAGACACCATCACGGAGGGGTTCACCACTTCCATTGGTGCCTCTACGATGATGCGTGAGTAGTTCTTTGTAGACCTTCGGGTCCGTAGTTAGTAGCTAGATGGCTTCCTCTCTCTCTCTCTCTCTCTCTCTCTCTCTGACGCTGAATTCTCAATACAATGGTCTCTTGGAGATCCATATGATGTAACTCCTTTTGCGGTGTGTTTGTTGTGATCTGATGAACTTCGAGTTTATGACCAGTTATATCTTTTTATACCATGAAAGTTATTTGAGTTTGTTTGATCTCTTATATGCATGATCTTTTATAGCCTCATATTTCTTCTCCGATATTTGGGTTTTGTTTGGCCAACTTGATCTATTAATCTTGCAATGGGAAGAGGTGCCCGGTAGTGGGTTCGATCTTACGGTACTTGATCCCAGTGAAAGAAAGGGAACCAACACGTATGTATCATTGCTACTAAGGATAAAAAGATGAGATCTATATCTACCGCCATATAGATAAATAGATCTTGTCTACATGATGTCATCGTTCTTATTGCATTACTCCGTTTTTCCCAAAACTTAATACACTAGATGCATGCTGGATAGTGGTCGATGTGCGGAGTAACAGTAGTAGATGCATGCAGGAGTCGGTCTACTTGTAGCGACCCGACCTCAGATGGTCAAATCTCTGTGCATAAGTGTCATCCCTGGATCGGTAATGCTGACACACACAGTACTCGAAGGATTTATAACAGAGTGCAATCACACACTTATTACATCGAATGTCTCAAAAGAGAACTTATTATAATAAATATGACTTAAGGCCATCTAAATAAATAACAGCGGAAGGCCTGGAAGATAAAGTGAGTCCATCAACTCCAACGACAGCTGAGTGCTCGACAACGACCTAGCTCACCTTACTCTTCGTCTGAAAAGTCTGCAACATGATACATTGCAGCCCGAAACGGGTCAGCACATGGAATATGCTGGCATAGTAACACAATAGAGCAATGAACATGATAAATAGCTATCACTACATGCATATATGGCTGGTGGAGGCTCTATGTTTACAATGTTTTGTGAAAAGCCAATTTTCCCTACAACAAAGGGATATATTTTATTTAACTATTATGGTAGTTAAACAACATTGGGAATGTTCCTCCAACTCAATCCCAACTAAAAGTAATTATCAACCCAACAAATTAAATTAGAGTGATGAGATCCATATGATAATCCAAGAACCAGATACTCAAGATGTCCATAACCGGGGACACGGCTAACCATGATTAGATTGTACACTCTGCAGATGTTTGCGCACTTTTGCCCACAAGACTCGATCTCCTCCATTGGATTTCTCGCAATACATGATGTTTGAGAAATGGATGACCGAGACACAGTCTTTCAGAAACATTAACTCTTTACTCTGGGTGGACAGTTACACCTACTTTCCCCTACATTTGCTAGCCCACCACTAAAAGAGGTCATGCAACATACTCGACTATGCTAGAGCCCATAATAGCTTGTGGTTGCACACGGAAGTTTCTAGCATGAATAATCTTATGATCCGTTTGAGCTTGGGTGGCGAACCATAGGATGATCACACGGGTACTCTTGGATATCCTAGGACAACACTGGATTCTCCACGTGCCCGCAACCAATCCATCCATATGTGTATTAAAGTAGCCACCTTAAGTAAACCATTAATTTACAATCTCACATCTGTCATGGATCTCTCAAACCAACCCACGTCTACGAGCATAGCATAGCAATATTAGCATAACGTAGAAGTAACTCCCAGGGTTTGATAATAAACAGGGCAATAGGTTCTACCTCATCATCTACTTCCCAACACCCACAAGTTAATCAGATCCTAATCATGCAATGTTTGTGGATTGAAACTAATGCATAAAAAACTGGGTATGAAAAGAGTATGATCAATGTGTTACTTGCCTTGTTGACGATCCGCAAAACCTAGTGACTCGTAGTAGCACGCTTCGCACTCCGGGAATTCTATCACAAACAAACAATAGCATACATAAGCACTCAAGCAAATATGCATAGGTAAAACTCAAATTAGAAGATCAAATCTGAAAACTCAACTGAAGAGATTCAATCTGCAAAAAGAATCAATCAAGTCGAAGCTACGGAACTGAAACTACGGTCAAAAGAACTTCGAATACAAATCTGCTTGAAACCAAATTTTAAATTTTCAAAACCTTGTTAAGGATGATTAAATAGAAAGAGGGGCTCGAGATGAAGATTTTGGCGTTGGTTTCACTGGATTTGGACAAACGGTTAAGAAACGTCGAGCGTTTGAAGATTAGGGGCTAATCTGCGATAAAAGTAATCACGGATAGGTCCCTGGGCGAAAATAAAATAAAAAGAAAAGACTAACGAACGAATGTTCGCTGTCTGAACCTAACCGGCGAATATTGTTCGTAAAAATGAACAAACGTCCGCTAAATAAATGAACCGACGAAAACCAAACCGATAAAATAAAAAATGCATCAAGTTTTTTTGTAAAACCGGGGTTTTTACGTAAAACCGAAAAAACTCGGGACGACGAGATCCGACGGCGGCGGCTCTGATTCCGGCGAGGCGCGGGCGGGGCGGCGGCGGGCGGCGCGGAGGCGTGTGGGGGC
>NC_041387.1:271157116-271165263 GCF_002162155.2 Triticum dicoccoides | reverse complement strand
GGCGGCGTGGCCGACTCGGCCACGGGCGGGCGGGCGTGCGCGGCGCGGACTCCGCGAGGGAGATGGCGGCGCGAGGTGGGCCGGCTCGGTTGGGCCACCGGCCCAGTCGGGCGTTGACCTTAAAAAAATAGATTCCGCCAAAAAATCCTAAATAAATAAAAATAAAAACCTAAAAATGCCAAAACAAATTTTCATCGTCTAAATAAAATATTTAGAACAAAGTGAACATTTTCGTGGCCTAAAAAATGCAATTTTGAAATAAATGCATATTTTTCTAATTCAAATAAAATAGTAATAAAATCCAAAAAAATTATTTATTTGATTTTAATATTTTTCCTCCAATATTTCATTTATTTTGGAGAAGTCATATTATCTCCTCTCATATATTTTAATATGAAATATTTTCGGAGAGAAAAATAATTAAAACCAAAATGATCCTTGTTTCGATATTTGAGAAAATTCAAATATGAAAACGGTGAAATCCCCAACTCTCTCCGTGGGTCCTTGAGTTGCTTAGAATTTCGAGGATCGCGGAACCAAATGCAATAAAATATGATATGCATGAATTTCCTATGTATAACATTCCAAATTGAAAATTTGGGATGTTACAAACTACCCCCCCCACTTAAGATGAATCTCGTCCTCGAGATTCGGGTTGGCTAGAGAATAGGTGTGGGTGGTCTTTGCGTAGATCATCCTCTCGTTCCTAGGTGGCTTCATCCTTGGTACGGTGGCTCCACTGAACTTTGCAAAACTTGATAACTTTGCTGCGAGTAACTCAGCTGGCAAACTCGAGAATCTTGACTGGTTTCTCCTCATAGGTCAAATCACTATCCAACTGAATTGCTTCCAGGGGCACTGTGTCTCTCAGAGGGATATCGGCCATCTCAGCATGACACTTCTTCAACTGAGAAACGTGAAACACATCATGAACTCCTGACAGTCCTTCGGGTAACTCCAACTTGTAGGCCACCTCTCCCATACGTTCCAAAACTCGGTATGGTCCTACAAATCTCGTGGCTAACTTTCCCTTAACTCCAAATCGCTTAACTCCTCGCAGAGTGATACACGAAGATAGGTTGTGTCTCCGATTTCATAGACTACCTCCTTGCGTTTCGAGTCTGCAAAACTCTTCTGCCGGGACTGTGCTACCTTCAGTCTATCTCGAATCAGCTTAACCTTCTCTTCTGACTCTTTGATCAAATCTAGTCCAAACAACTGATGGTCTCCAACTTTGTCCCACATCAACGGTGTCCTCCACCTTCGTCCATACAAGGCTTCGAAAGGGGCCATCTTCAAACTGGCTTGGTAGCTATTTTTTGTATGAGAACTCCGCGTAGGGCAAATTATCATCCCAATTAGACCCATAGTCTAGCGCAAAGGCTCTCATAATGTCCTCTAGAATCTGATTGACTCTCTCGGTTTGTCCACCTGTCTACGGATGAAAGGCTGTACTAAACTCTAGCCTGGTCCCCAAAGTCTGGTGCAGCTGATGCCAAAACTTTAAAGTGAACTGTGTTCATCTATCTGATACGATGGTCCTCAGAACTCCATGCAGACATACGATCCTGGTCATATATATCTTGGCCAACTTCGCACTCGTATAGGTGGTTTTCACTGGGATAAAGTGAGCCACTTTGGTCAGTCGATCAACTACTACCCATATAGAATCATATCCCGATCGAGTCCTGGGCAATCCGGTGATAAAATCCATGCCAAGCTCGTCCCACTTCCATTCGGGTATCGGCATAGGCTGCAGTAATCCTGCTGGCTTCTGATGTTCTGCCTTCACTCTCTGACAAACAGCACATACGACTACATACTCGGCAATATCCTTTTTCATACCAGTCCACTAGAAATGCTCCTTCAAATCGAAATACATCTTGGTGTTTCCGGGGTGTATCGATTATGGCGAGTCATGAGCCTCCTGAAGTATTAACTTCCCGATCTCTGCATTATCGGGCACATATACACGGTCCTCGAACCACAAGGTATCCTCATGAAAACCTTTGGCTTTTCCTTTTCTCATTCTCTCTTTTATCTCGACAATTTCCTGTTCATCCTTCTGAGCTTCTCGAATCTTTCCCAATAATGCAGACTGAACCTCCAATGCTGCAACAAAACCTCTAGGGACTATCTCCAAACGAAGCTCCTTGAGATCCTCGGCTAACTCCTTTGGCAACCCTCCTGTTAAGAGAGTATTAACATAACTCTTCCGGCTCAAAGCGTCTGCTACGACATTGGCCTTTCCTGGATGATAATGCAGTTTCATATCATAATCCTTTACAAGCTCCAACGATCTCCGCTGCCTGAGATTCAGCTCCTTCTGTGTGAAAATGTACTTCAAACTCTTATGATCCGTGTACACATCACAACGGTTTCCAATAAGAAAATGTCTCCAGGTCTTGAGTGCATGCACTACGGCTGCTAAATCTAAATCATGAGTAGCATAATTCAACTCATGCGGTCGAAGTTGACGTAAGGCATATGAAACAACTTTTCTGTCTTGCATAAGTACACCTCCAAGTCCTAAGCGAGAAGCGTCGCAATACACTTGGAAATCCTTGCGTATATCCGGCAGAATCAACACTGGGGCTGTAGTCAATCGTTTCTTCAACTCCTGAAAACTGGCCTCACATTCTTCTGTCCAGTTGAACTTCATATCCTTCTTCATCAACTCCGTCATGGGCTTCGCAATCTTGGCGAAATCCTCAATGAATCTCCGGTAGTACCCTGCAAGTCCAAGAAAACTGCGGATCTCTCCAACTAAGGTGGGTGCCAACCACTCAGTGACTGACTGAACCTTGGTGGGGTCTACTTCTATTCCTTCTCCTGATATAACGTGTCTAAGGAATCCCACTTCCTTCAACCAAAACTCACATTTACTGAACTTGGCATACAACTGGTGTTCTCTGAGCTTCTCGAGAACTAAACGCAGATGTTCCTTGTGCTCCTGTTCATTTTTCAAGTATACCAAGATATCATCAATGAACACCACAACAAACTTATCCAAGAAATCCATAAATACCTTATTCATCATACTCATGAAATATGCAGGGGCATTAGTCAATCCAAATGACATAACCATATACTCGTAAAGCCCGTACCGTGTGGTGAAAGCTGTATTAGGTATATCTTTTTCTCGAATCTTCAGCTGGTGGTATCCTAATCGTAGATTGATCTTCGAGAACACTTTAGCTCCTTGCAGCTGGTCAAACAAATCATTGATCATTGATAGTGGGTACTTGTTCTTGATCGTCACTTCATTCAGCGCATGATAATTGACAACCATCCTCAATGATCCATCCTTTTTCTCAACCAAGAGCACTGGGGCTCCCCAAGGTGATGAACTTCGTCGAATGTAACCCTTCTCCAATAACTCCTTAATTTGCTTCTTAATCTCCTCCAGATCATTTGCGGGCATCCGGTATGGTCTCTTCGATATTGGTCCGGTGCCTGGCAATAGGTCTATCAAAAACTCGATGTCTTGATCTGGCGGCATGCCTGGTAATTCCTCTGGAAGCACATCCGGGTAATCCTTCACAACAGGCACTTCCTCCTGAACAACTCCTGAGAGGGAATTTACTTGGGTTCTCCTTGGTGCATGTCTGGATACATACATGATCCTTTTTCCCTCCGGGGTGGTGAGCAGAATTGACTTACTGGCGCAAGTGATGTTTCCTCCATACATCGACAGCCAATCCATTCCTAGTATCACATCCAATCCTTGGGACTCCAGAATTATCAAGTCGGAGGGGAAAACATGACTACCTATGGTTAATGGCATCTGAAAACATCCACTGCTTGCCATATACTCAACTCCGGGTGAGGTTACTAACATAGGTGTCCTAAGAACTTCAGTGGGCAACTTATACTTATCCACAAATCCCCTTGATATGTATGAATGCGACGCACCAGTATCAAAAAGAACGAGAGCGGTAAAAGACTTAACCAAAAACTTACCGATAACTGCATCTGGCTGCTCTTCAACCTCCTCCACGTTTACGTGGTTCACTTGTCCCCTGTTGAAAGGGTTGGGCTTCTTCCCAGAGCTTGCATTGCCATTTCTATTCTTCGCTTTAGGGCACTCAGTGGCATAGTGTCCAGTCTTCCCGTACTTGAAGCAAGTAATGTGACTTAGGTCCTTGGAGGGTGTGGCTGGATTGGAGCGGTTCTGATTGCTGCTTGCTCCATTCCCATTCCCATTCTTGGGGCCATTGTGATTATGAGAACTTCCTCCATTGTGGTTATGGCCTCCATGGTTGTGGGTGTATCCTCCCAAGTTCGGGGTAAAACGAGGCTTCTGCTGAGATCCTGAATTGTACTTCCCTTGTCCATACTTCCTCTTGCGGCTCTCAATCTGCTGCTACTTCCCTTGAATCATAAGGGCCTTGTCTACCTACTCCTGGTAGTTGTTAAATGTTGCCACCATTAACTGCATGCTCATCTCATCATCCAGCCCTTCCATAAACTTCTCCTACTTTGCGACATCTATGGCCACATCATCAGGGGCATAGCGAGATAACTTACTAAAATCATCCACGTACTGAGCTACAGTACGGTTCCCCTGGCATAAGTTGCGAAACTCACGCTTCTTCATGCTCATAGCTCCAGTTGAGACATGAGCAGTGCAGAATGCTTGCTGAAACTGCTCCCAAGTGACATTGGCTATAGGGAAAGTGGTTGTGTAATTCTCCCACCATGAGGCTGCGGGTCCATCCAATTGATGTGCGGCAAAACGCACCTTCTCAGCATCTGTGCAACCTACGGTGGTCAACTCCCTTCCAATCCTGCGTATCCATCGGCAACTATCGGCTCGGTGCTACTGGAAATCATCGACGGTTGCAACCTCAGAAAACGAGCTAAGTTGTCAACTGGAGGTGGTGGTGGTGGGTTGTAGTAGTAGTAGTAGTAGTAGTAGTAGTAGTAGTAGTTGTTGTTGTTGTTGTTGTTGTTGCCTTGGTTCTAGACTAGTTGCTGCATCAAGGCATTCTGCTGCTGGATCAACTGGGTGATCTCCGGTGGGAAAAAATCCAGTGTCACGTCTCGGAGGTATCTGGTGGGTTTAGAGGGGAGAGATTAGAATAGAGTGAGGTCTAAGGGGAAATCACTACCCATATGCACATGAGACAAACACAATCATATCACTCAATCATTCAAGCAAGGGCATACAAATGATCTAACTATCGTTACAGTGCTCGGACTATAGTATTTACATGGGGAAAATACTACTGATCATATGGTGGTCTACTAGAAATTTTGATCGGTGGAAGACTCCATGATATCCGCTCCAGCTTCGTCTTCATAGTCATCATCACTGCGGTCAGGGTCGGAGTCGGTGTCGTCGATGATGATGTAGTCTTCAGAACGAATGTCCTTGGATTGGTCGTCATCTCCTCCTGGCGCAGGGTCTCCCATGAATACTCCTAGCTTCCTTGTCAGGTCGTCATTCTTCTCCACTAGTGTTGCAATTTCCTCCTCATATCCATCGCGTGTAGACTTGAGTTCCTCTTCAAGCTCCATGTTCCTGGTCATCACCTTCTTCAGATCTATCATGCTAGCACACATCTGGTTCTCCTGGCGAGGGATGTGCTGGTTTAACTCCTGGATGAAAGCTGCAATGGACCTGTCCCTCCTGGTGCTGATCATCTCCCATTGCTCATCTCGGTGCCCACATATCTGGTAGATAGTGTCTTTCAGCTCCTGTTTGTAAACTTCTCCGATGCGTCCCATAGCAATGTGGACTGCCATGCTCTTGCCTAGACTCCAGGTGGGTGCATCAAAGGAAAACTCTATGGGCTCAGTTACTAGCATGAATGTCCTTCCTGGAACTTGAAATCAAATCATCCAGCGCTCCTCTTCTAGTAAAGTGCGATGTAGGTCCCGGTGAAGCCTAGTATTCCTATGTTCAGGTACCTAGTGACTTCCTTCAAGTGTCTCCCGAAAGGTGTGTCTTCATCCGGTTGTGCAAGCTTGTTCCTTGAGTCCGCCATCCTATAGAGTAGAAAATGGAGAGGATTCAGAAAAGAGTAGAGAAGAGTGACCTATGGCTTATCTTAGTGGTCGTGTCCTACATTCAGCGTGTGCTCTGATACCATCTTGTAGCAACCCGACCTCAGATGGTCATGTCTCTGTGCATAAGTGTCATCCCTGGATCGGTAATGCTGACACACACAGTACTCGAAGGATTTATAATAGAGTGCAATCACACACTTATTACATCGAATGTCTCAAAAGAGAACTTATTACAATAAATATGACTTAAGGCCATCTAAATAAATAACAGCAGAAGACTTGGAAGATAAAGTGAGTCCATCAACTCCAATAGTATAGCTGAGTGCTCGACAACGACCTAGCGCACTTACTCTTCATCTGAAAAGTCTACAACATGATACGTTGCAGCCCAAAACGGGTCAGCACATGGAATATGCTGGCATAGTAACACAATAGAGCAATGAACATGATAAAAAGCTATCACTACATGCATATATGGCTGGTGGAGGCTCTATGTTTACAATGTTTTGCGAAAAGTCAATTTTTTCCTACAACAAAGGAATATATTTTATTTAACTATCATGGTAGTTGAACAACATTGAGAAGGTTCCTCCAACTCAATCCCAATTAAAAGTTATTATCAACCCAACAAATTAAATTAGAGTGATGAGATCCATATGATAATCCAAGAACCAGATACTCAAGATGTCCATAATCGGGGACATGGCTAACCATGATTAGATTGTACACTCTACAGAGTTTGCGCACTTTTCCCAACAAGACTCGATCTCCTCCGTTGGATTTCTCGCACTACATGATGTTTGAGAAATGGATGACCGAGACACAGTCTTTCAGAAACATTAACTCTTTACTCTGGGTGGACAGTTACACCTACTTTCCCCTACATCTGCTAGCCCACCACTGAAAAAGGTCATGCAACATACTCGACTATGCAAGAGCCCATAATAGCTTGTGGCTGCACACGGAAGTTTCTAGCATGAATAATCTTATGATCCCTTTGACCCTGGGTGGCGAACCATAGGATGATCACACGGGTACTCCGGGATATCCTAGGACAACACTGGATTCTCCAGGAGCCCACAACCAATCCACCCAGATGTGTATTAAAGTAGCCACCTTAAGTTAACCATTAATTTACAATCTCACATCTGTCATGGATCTCTCAAACCAACCCACGTCTACGAGCATAGCATAACAATATAAGCATAACGTAGAAGTAACTCCCAGGGTTTGATAATAAACAGGGCAATAGGTTCTACCTCATCATCTACTTCCCAACACCCACAAGTTAATCACATCCTAATCATGCAATGTTTGAGTATTGAAACTAATGCATAAAAAACTGGGTATGAAAAGAGTATGATCAATGTGTTACTTTGCCTTGCTGACGATCCGTAAAACCTAGTGACTCGTAGTAGCACCCTTCGCACTCCCGGAATTATATCGCAAACAAACAATAGCATACATAAGCACTCAAGCAAAGATGCATGGGTAAAAATAAAATAAGAAGATCAAATATGAAAACTCAACTGAAGAGATTCGATCTGCAAAAAGAATCAATCAAATCGGAGCTACGGAACTGAAACTACGGTCAACAGAACTTCAAATACAAATCTGCTTGAAACCAAATTTTAAATTGTCAAAACCTTGTTCAAGTTGATTAAACAGAAAGAGGGGCTCTAGACAAAGATTTTGGCGTTGGTTTCACTTTATTTGGACAAACGGTTAAGAAACGGTGAGCGTTTGAAGATCAGGAGCTAATCTGCGATAAAAGTAATCGTGGATAGGTCCCTGGGCGAAAAAAAGACTAACGAATGAACAGTCACTGTCTGAACCTAACCGGCGAATATCGTTCGTAAAAATGAACGAACGGACGAACAAACGTCCGCTAAATAAATAAACCGATGAAAACCACACCGATAAAATAAAAAACGCATCTACGGTTTTAAAAAAACCCGGGGTTTTTACCTAAAAACCGAAAAAACCGGGACGAAGAGAACCGACGGCGGCGGCTCAAATTCCAGGGCGCAGGCAGGGCGGCGGCTCTGGCTGCTAGGCGATGGCAACGCAGCACGGCAGCAGCAGCGGCGGGCGGCGCGGAGGCGTGCGGCGGCGCGGCTGCGGTGCGGCTC
>NC_041387.1:271135732-271156429 GCF_002162155.2 Triticum dicoccoides | reverse complement strand
GGTGGTGTGGGGCAAGGGGGGCGGCGACGGTATTTATTAAGGGGGGCAGAGGTGGCGTGGGGGAGGGGCGACGGCGGCATGGCCGACTCGGCCACGGCAGGGCTGGCGTGCGCGACGCAGACTCCGCGAGGTGGGCCGGCTCGGCTGCGCCGCTGGCCCAGTCGGGCGTTGACCTTTAAAAAAATAGATTCCGCCAAAAAAATCCTAAATAAATAAAAATAAAAATCTAAAAATGCCAAAAAAAATTTGCACCGTCTAAATAAAATATTTAGAACGAAGTGAACATTTTCTTGGCTTAAAAATGCAATTTTGAAAAATGCATATTTTTCTAATTCAAATAAAATAGCAATAAAATCCAAATAAAATCATTTGTTTGATTTTAATATTTTCCTCCAATATTTCATTTATTTTGGAGAAGTCATATTATCTCCTCTCATTTATTTTAATATGAAGTATTTTTGGAGAGAAAAATAATTAAAAACAAAATGATCCTTGTTTTGATATTTGAGAAAATTCAAATATGAAAATGGTGAAATCCCCAACTCTCTTCGTGGGTCCTTGAGTTGCTTAGAATTTCGAGGATCGTGAAACTAAATGAAATAAAATATGATATGCATGAATGTCCTATGTATAAAATTCCAAATTGAAAATTTGGGATGTTACACTACTAATCTTGGACATGATGCCTATGTAATGATCATTGCCTGGATATCGTCATGACTATTTGAAGTTCTATCAATTGCCCAACAGTAATTTGTTTACCCACCGTTTGCTATTTTTCTCGAGAGAATCCACTAGTGAAACCTACGGCCCCCGGGTCTTCTTTCTCATACATTTTCCTTGCGATCTACTTTTCCTTTGCGTTTTCCTTTGCGATCTACTTATGCTTAATGCTTGCTTTACGAAATTATTCATTTCTTGGTTGGTCGCTTCTCAATATTTTTGCTAGCCTTCATTTTTCACCAAGTATGATCTCTACTTGTGCATCCAGAATCCTTTAAACCAGTTTTGTCACATGAGTCCAGTATACCTACCTATATGCGGTATTCTTTTGCCGTTCTAAGCAAATTTGCATGTGCCATCTCTAAATTTCAAAATAAACTTCTCTTTTGTGTATTTTGTTTCACTCGCGGAACCGTAACGGGTGGCTAATATTTTCCATGCCGGATGTGTTATTCTCAGATGAGTGCTTATTCACTTGTCATTGCATGAGAGTAAGGCAAAGGTTTTAGGGATTCCCAGTCCCGAAATGCAAAAACGAATTTACTTTATGTTGTAAAATTATAAATTCCATGGAAAGTGTTAGTATGGAAGGCACCCGTGGATACAGTTAGCCATGGAAAGTGAAAGTATGGTGGAAAAAGGAATAAACTTTATTTTCTGTTTGAGAACCGCCTATGGCATATCTAACATGGAAAGTGCTCGTAGCTCTACATCGTTTTCGTTGGTGGGATGGATACACCTCCCAAAATGTATTTATCTCTAATTTTTCGCTTTGACCTCTGGCACCTCTACAAATCCCTACTTCCCTCTGCGAAGGGCCTTTCTTTACTTTACGCAATTTTAATTTTTGAATTTGAGTCTCCATCTTCTCTTACAAAAGCACCAACTAAGAGGCAATATGGGCGTGAGTAACTATTGGGTATAGCTAGTACTCGAATGTGTTTCATGAATGGATCAATGTTTGAGCATGATGGGCTAGGGATAACTTACTTTCGCATTGATATTTTGAAAGACATGGTTGCTTGTTGATATGCTTGAGTATCTAAATTATTATGTCAAAACTAGACTATTGCTTTGAATCACATAAAAGTCCAAATGTCCATGCTATAAATAAAAGAATATGTTATGACTTGATGAACAACACTCCACATCAAAAATTATGTTTTTATCACTTACCTACTCGAGGACGAGCAAGAGTTAAGCTTGGGGATGCTGATACGTCTCCAACGTATCTATAATTTTTTATTGTTCCATGCTGTTTTATTATCAATCTTGGATGTTTTATAATCATTTTATATCATATTTTGGTACTAACCTATTGACATAGTGCCCAGTGCCAGTTGCTGTTTTCTACATGTTTTTTACATCGCAGGAAATCAATATCAAACGGAGTCCAAATGCCCCAAAACTTTTTGGAGATTTTTTATGGGCCAGAAGAAAGAAGATGGGCCCTGGTTGCACCTGGGGGCTGTCCCGAGGAGGGGACAACCCACCAGGGCGCGCCAGGAGGCCCTGGCGCGCACTGGTGGGTTGTGCCCACCTCGGGCATCCCCGGGACCGCCTCTTTGCTCTATAAATACCCCAATATTCTAGAAACCCTAAAAGCATTGACGAAATACTCATCCAGCCACCGCAGAGTCCGTAACCACCAGATCCAATATAGACACCATCACAGAGGGGTTCACCACTTCTATTGGTGCCTCTCTAATGATGCGTGAGTAGTTCTTTGTAGACCTTCGGGTCCATAGTTAATAGCTAGATGGCTTCCTCTCTCTCCCTGAATTCTCAATACAATGATCTCTTGGAGATCCATATGATGTAACTCCTTTTTGCGGTGTGTTTGTTGGGATCTGATGAACTTCGAGTTTATGATCAGTTATATCTTTTTATATCCATAAAAGTTATTTGAGTTTCTTTGATCTTTTATATGCATGATCTCTTATAGTCTAATATCTCTACTCCGATATTTGATTTTTGTTTGGCCAACTTCATCTATTTATCTTGCAATGGGAAGAGGTGCCCGGTAGTGGGTTCGATCTTACGGTGCTTGATCCAGTGAAAGAAAGGGAACCGGCACGTATGTATCGTTGCTACTATGGATAAAAAGATGAGATCTATATCTACCGCCATATAGATAAACAGATCTTGTCTACATCATGTCATTGTTATTATTGCATTACTCCATTTTTCCATGAACTTAATACACTAGATGCATGCTGGATAGCGGTCGACATGTGGAGTAATAGTAGTAGATGCAGGCAGGACTCGGTCTACTAATCTTGGACGTGATGTCTATGTAATGATCATTGCCTAGATATCGTCATGATTATTTGAAGTTCTATCAATTGCCCAACAGTAATTTGTTTACCCATCGTTTGCCATTTTTCTCGAGAGAAGCCACTAGTGAAACCTATGGCCCCCGGGTCTTCTTTCTCATACATTTGCCTTGCGATCTACTTTTCCTTTGCATTTTTATTTACATCTACTAAACCAAAAAATACAAAAATACCTCTCTGCATTTTATTTCTATTTATTTTATTTGCAATCTATTATTTCAATCCAATACAATTTATCTCACGTCCTTTTGCCTATCTTGAGGCGCCGTACCCGAAAGGGATTGACAACCCCTTTAACACGTCGGGTTGCGAGGTGTTGTTGTTTGTGTGCAGGTGCTGCTTATGTTGTGTTTTCTTGGTTCTCCTACTGGTTTGATACCTTGGTTTCATAACTGAGAGAAATAACTACCATTGTTGTGCTACATCATCCTCTCCTCTTGGGGGAAATACCGAAGTAGTCCTAGTGACACCATCACGATGGGTCTCGAGTGAGGTGGTGTCTAGCTCTTGGATGCCAAAGCGGCGGCCCTGGTGGTGGCTCCGCGGTGCTCTTGGGCAGAGCCCGTGGTTAGGTGCTGCCTGGTGGCCATGGCCGTGTGGACGGCGTGGTCAATAGGATGTGGCGTCCGGTGGTGGTGAGTGTTGGTCTGGGTGAAAACCTGATCTATCTTTGGACAGACTGGCGGCGGCAAAGCTCACTCCCTTCTTGAAGGCGTCGTCGCGGCTCTCATTGCCCTCGTGTTGCTCTGGGGGAAACTCTGATCCTTGGGTCGGGCGGTGACGGCGCTCTGGTGTCGTCACCTTCCTGAAGGCGCCGCCTTGGAACACACGGTTCGTCATATGCGGCTTCTTCTCTCCATGTTGGTGTATCCGCGGTTGAGGAC
The DNA here is from genome assembly GCF_002162155.2 of Triticum dicoccoides. Lineage (NCBI taxonomy): Eukaryota > Viridiplantae > Streptophyta > Magnoliopsida > Poales > Poaceae > Triticum > Triticum dicoccoides. Next base: position 271,152,486 of record NC_041387.1, on the reverse strand, counting down.
TCCAGTTGCTCTTCTAGTACTACGGGTAGTGTTGCTGCGCTCGGCGCCTATGTATCCAGCCTTGGGTGTGTGCGTGTGTTGTGGTGGCGTGCGTTTATATCTGAGATGTGGTCGGTCATTGCTTTATATATAAAGCGGGGCGAAAGCCTTTTTCAGTACACACATTTGGTATTGCTATATTTAAAATGAATGTTGATAATATATATATATACCTCTGTTATACTCCCAAGAGTACATACTCCCACCTCTTAACCGACGCTTCAGTTTGGATATACCTAATCGCAAGAAACAAACATCCAGAGAAGATAAAACAGAACGGATGCATGCAACAACCAGACACATGCATGCGTCTGGTTGATCCTAAACTTAAGGGATTCAATGCCAGATGCCTAATCCATCAAGGTCCATGCACCGTTCAACAACAAAAAAAGAATCCATACATTTGTTATGTCGGCACAAGAAAAAAGGGACATATACTGTTTTTATCGAGTACATACTAATTTTATCCAAACGAGTGTGTATTGTCCTTTTTAATTGAGTATATACTATTTTTCTTTTGCGTGTACAATATATACTGCTTGGTTTCATAATATGCATATACTGGGGCTTTTTTCATTTAGAATGAGTAGGTATTAATTTCTTGTGTGTTAAAAAAGGTATTAATTGCTTGTGATTAAAAGAGGTATGTACTGGTTTTATTGAGTATATACTACTTTTATATAAATGAGTCTGTACTGCCTTTTTATCAGTATATGCTGCTTTTTTGGGTGGGGTAGAGTATATACTTCTTGGTTTCATAATAGATTAATAGGCATTATTTTTCCTTCGGAAGGACCTTGTACTACTTGTACTTCATCACCAAAAATTGAAAGAAGTATATATTGCTTGGCAACTTTATCCGCGTATGTTAATCTAATGGGTATATGCTACTTTCAAAACAAACGAGTATATTACAATTTGATAGAAATTAAATGACTGGTCAGTTTTAAGATCGATTGAGTATGAATACTACTTTGTAACAAACTAGTGTATATTTACATTTTTTTTGCTAAGACTGTATATTTACTTAGCAAACAGAGGATCGTCGATTAGTAGTATATATGCTAGGTATTTTTTGCAAGCAAGGAGAATACACAATGGAATTTCTCTGATATACTTCAAAAAGAAGTATCAATATTTTAAAATGAACAAAGGGTATAACAGTATTGTTCACTCTGTGTGTTATCTACATGTAAACAAAAATCACTGCTTCTTCAGAGATCTATCAAGTGGCACCATGGTTAACAAGATACTCGAAACATTGGTACATCATGTACAGAAATTTGCATCTTAATAGAAACATGTACACTGCCTAAGCAAAATGGACTATGCAGCTACTTGCTTACAATTTTGTTCTTGATAAATTTTTAAGTAAGCTGCCTTCTTACAAAGCAAACATGCTCTCTCATGCTGCTAGACTTGAACTAATTCGCTCAGTTTTTTCGGCTATTCCTGTTTATTACATGGCAAATATCTTGTTTTCTAAGAAATTCATTGCTAAACTCACGGCTGTTATAAGAAACTTCTGGTGGACAGGTGTTCGAGAGACTGACTCTAAAAAGAGTCTTTGCCTTAGAGCCTGGAAAGATATTTGTAATTCTAAAACAGAAGGTGGCTTGGGTATTAGGAATCTTAAAGCAATTAATGAAAGCCTCATTCTCTCAGCTACTTGGAGGTTAGCTAAAGCCCCTTCTTCTCATCTATACCTTGTGCTTAAGGCTAAGTACTTCCCTGATACTTCAATTTGGAGAGCCACTACAACCCCTCCCAAATATGCTTTTTGGGCCTCTATTTTGAAAATGTTGCCTAAGCTGACATGTCATACTTTTTATCAACTCACGAGCGGTAATCTCTCTTTATGGAGCATGCCTTGGTGTAATTTGTGGCATACTATTTATGATTCTCTTATTCCCCAACAAGCTGGTTTTATTTACCCCTCTCTTGTTAGGGAGCTTTGGCTGCCTGGTCAAAAAAGTTGGAATCATGATATCATATTTTCTCTTTTCCAGCAGCCTCTTGCGTCTCAAATTGTTAACACTGAAATTATTGATGATGATGGCCCGGATTTGCTGTGTTGGGATCTCACCCCAAATGGTATTTGCTCTTCTAAATCTGCTTACAAGCTTTGCCTCCAAGAGCTTCATAATAATCCTAGAAATGCTCCTATGGATATTCCTTTGGATTTGAAAGACTTTCTCAAGATCATTTGGAAGCAAAAAGTTTGCTCCCTCGTGTTCAAACTTTTTCTGATGAGGACATCAATACAATTGTTACACCCACAGCCCCTGCTGCTATAAATACTGGACCAATTACTAGAGCTCGCGCACGCCAACTAAATTACCAGGTACTTTCGTTTCTTGGTAATGATTCTAATGTTCATGAGAATATGATGCTGCCTAAATTGGATACATTTGTTTTGCTTACAAATGAAGGGCCTAGCTTGGAGAAGGATGAACATTGGATTAAGAACAAGCATGGAGATGATGGCATGTGCAAGGGGAACAAGAACGGAGTTACAAGTGATGATTTCAGGACTTTGAAGCCACCATAATGGGTGCATGAAGCCTTGGAAGAAATATACAAGATGTCACTTCATAAATTTCGTCCCGAGGCTATTATAGGTGCTGCATCACCTTATTATTGGGCCAGGCCCATGTAATTTCGAAATACATAAGTATAGGCTATTTTTAGAGTCCGTATGTGTGGGGAAACAAGAGATAGGGTTGATTTCGGACCCCTCCACCAAGGGTCACGAAATTCCCCCCTCTTCCTCCATATATACAGCCCTTAGGGCATCGTTTAGACTTTGGGTTTTGTTTAGATTAAAAGTTCGCCATAGCTGCAACTTCGCGTACTTCGTTTGTGTTCAACGACCAGACAAAGGCGTCACAGAACCCCACCTTGATCAATAAAGCTTTCATCTTATATTCGCAATATCCAGATTGCAATCTCAGTTTCTTGCTTGTTCTTCGTTTGCTCGCAGGAAACAGACCCTCGTGGTCAGGTTGATCGTGCTCCGGCGTGGTCAATAACCTCTCGGAGTTGGTTTAGCGATTGCTAAGGCGCGACGTCCTCGCACGTTCGTAGTCGGATCGTCAAAGTCGACTGCCACCAGAGCGATATCCATCATCTCATCGAAAGACGGGACACCTTTGCCTCTATCAAGTGGTATCAGATTTCCAGGTTGCTCGATGAGATTTTATAGTTTTTCGTAGTTTAGATCGAGTCTGTTCTTCATACCTACAGTCCACGAAAAAGCCACAAAAAAATTAGGGTTAGTTCATCATATCCGAACCAATCTGAGCCTTTGCATAATCTTTTTAGGGTTTTGCTTTGTTGAATTTGCGGTTGCATCGTCGTGTCTAGTTGCTGGTCTTAGAGTCTAGTCTTTTAGAGTTTCGAGTTCTGGTCATAAGTTGTCACGCCGCTGCCGCACCATCATCATCGCCCCTGCCATCTACCACCACCGCTTATCCGCCACCGCTTCGAATCCGTATCCATATACCACCACCGCTGTCATATACCACCACCGCTGCCATCTACTACCATATATCCACCACCAATCCGAGTTCTTGTCATATTAGGTTTGTTTTCGAGATCCATCTAGATTTCGATTCGTGTTTCCTTGCCGGAGTAGGTTTCAAAAAAAAAAGAGTCCGGAAACCACCCTCCGTTTAGGCCCAAAATTTTTCGAAAACGCATTTTTCGAAAAAATTTCTGGCTATCCTATTTTTAGGTGTTTCTGAGTGTTTTGAGACAGGTGCCATTATAGGAAGTTTTTTTTTGACCCGTTTCCAGTTTTTGGGTCCGGGCAGTCGAAAAAAAAAATTGGTCGAAAAAATTTCGTGCCCATCCTGTCAGTTTGACCTAGGAAGAGTTTTGAGACACTCGCCGTTATAGTGATTTTTCGCAAAAAAAAAGCAGCGCAAAAAAAAACAGCGCAAAAAAAAAGAGCGAAAAAAATCCAGAGTGTGCTTTTCCCTTGTTTACGTGCCGCGCCGTGATTTTGTTGGTGTTCTAGGCTCGCGTCTCTAGCACAGTCTAGCCTAGGACCAGCACAGTACCGTCGTTGAGCATTTATTCAACTTTGCATCTCTGAATTGATTATTGCTGACCCTTTTTGCTACCATATTATAAGCCTTCCCAGCTCCACATACATCTACGTCGTGCGTTTGACTCTCCCGGTAATCGCTCTATCCAAGCTTTGAGAGTTTTTGACTACAACAGTTGCCGATCACCGCCTGCTGTTGGGTAAGAACTGGTAAGAATTTGAGATTTGCTTGACGGATTTGTGACACCCACCACCACCTCTTGTTAGTAGTCTGTAGGATCATATTCTTGTGTGTTTCTATTGCTGCTAACCATGCCAGGATCACAAGCCGACGAGACTGACTGGGAGAACATGACGAATAAGGATTTGCATGATAAATTTCAGCAAATGATGAGTGGACAGGTGCAAGATGTGCTAAACAGATTTGAAGAAGCCATGGAGAAGATAGATGGCATGGAGAAGATGTTCGAAACAAAGCTCGATAACAAGTTTAATGAATTGCTCGTGCGTCTTCCACCACCACCACCCGCTGCACCTAACGCACCTCTCCAACAACAACAACAACGACTACCTCCACGTCGCGAAACAGATCTCCGCCGAGCGAGCCGTGTTCCTCTTGCGTTTGGCCAAACTGTTGGTGCTGCTGTTGATACTTCTGTGGCTCCTGCTGCTGATGCGGAGGAGGATGATTATGTGGGAGATTACGAGGATGAGGTTGCTCAAAATCAGAACTACGTGCAACCACCTGCACCACAACCACCAGGTCGTCCACATGCAAATAATCACAATGGTAGGGCTTTCCTTCAGGTACGATATCATGACCATCTTCCTAAACTGAAATTGAATATTCCACCTTTCGAGGGTAGATATGTTCTTGATATATATCTTACTTGGGAGTTAGAAACTGAACAACGATTTACATGTTTACAATATCCCGAGGAGAAATGGGTTGCCGCTGCTGTTTGTGCTTTCACTAGTTTTGCATGTGTATGGTGGTCTGAACATTGTAGATTATATCCTATTCCAACTACTTGGGCTGCTTTGAAAACTGCTATGCGTACTCGTTGGGTTCCACCATATTATCAACGTGAATTGCTTCAGAAATTACAGCGCTTAAGACAAGGAAAAAATTCTGTAGAAGAATATTATCAGGAACTACAAACCGGCATGATTAGATGTGGTATTGTTGAGGAGAATGAAGCTATGCTTGCACGTTTTCTGGGTGGATTAAATAGAGAGATTCAGACCATTCTAGACTATAAGGAGTATACTGATATCACTCGTTTATTCCATCTTGCTTGTAAAGCTGAACGTGAAGTGCAGGATCGACAAGCATTGGCGCGGACTAACTTTTCTGCAGGCCGACCTTCATCATGGACACCGCGTGCATCTTCTACTTCAATTGCACCAGCACCGCAATCAGGTGTCTCCTCCAGTCGTGATACAAGAAAACAGGCACAACCACCATTATCTGCGAAGAGCACACCTGCTGGGCCTGCACAGAGTTCTGCTTCTTCCATGGCATCAACAGGGCACACAAGTAATATTATTTGTCGTCGTTGTAAGGGAGGAGGTCATTATGCGAGAGAATGCAAATCTCCGCGTGTGATGATTGCTACCGCGGATGGTGGATATGAGTCCGCTAGTGACTATGATGAGGAGACTTTGGCTCTTATTACACGTGAAGAACATGGTGGAGATGATTCTGATCATGAGACGCAATACATGGCTCCTGAAGATGCTGACAGGTATGAATGTTTAGTTGCTCAACGTGTTTTGAGTGTGCAGGTCACACAAGCTGAGCAAAATCAGAGGCACAATTTGTTCCATACCAAGGGAGTTGTGAAAGAACGTTCTGTGCGCGTCATCATAGATGGAGGGAGCTGCAACAACTTGGCTAGCATGGAGATGGTGGAGAAGCTTTCTCTCACCACAATACCACATCCACATCCTTACTACATCCAATGGTTCAACAACAGCGGCAAGGTTAAGGTAACACGTACTGTTCGTGTGCATTTTAGTATCTCTACATATGCTGATTATGTTGATTGTGATGTGGTACCTATGCAAGCATGTTCCTTATTACTTGGTAGACCATGGCAATTTGATAAAAATTCTGTACACCATGGTAGAAACAATCACTATACTCTTGTTCATAAGGATAAAAATATTACTTTGCTTCCTATGACTCCAGATTCCATTTTGAAAGATGATATTAATAGAGCTAATAAAGCAAAACAGGAGACGAATAAGAGTGAAAATCAGATTGTGGCAAAAGAATTTGAGCAACAAATGAAGCCTAATAATAAACCATCTAGTGTTGCTTATGAAATTAAATTGAAAAGTGCATGTTTATTTGCCACCAAATCTGATATTGATGAGCTAGATTTCAGCAAATCTGTTTGCTATGCTTTTGTGTGCAAAGAGGCATTATTTTCATTCGAGGACGTGCCTTCCTCTTTGCCTCCTGCTGTCACTAACATTTTGCAGGAGTTCGCTGACGTCTTTCCACAAGACGTGCCACCGGGATTACCGCCTATTCGAGGGATTGAGCATCAGATTGACTTAATTCCCGGTGCTTCACTGCCAAACCGTGCACCATACCGTACCAATCCAGAGGAGACGAAGGAGATTATGCGTCAAGTACAAGAGCTTCTCGACAAAGGTTATATACGCGAATCCCTTAGTCCTTGTGCTATTCCTATTATTCTAGTGCCGAAAAAGGATGGTACATCACGTATGTGTGTTGATTGTAGAGGCATTAATAATATTACTATTCATTATCGTCATCCTATTCCTAGGCTAGATGATATGCTTGATGAATCGAGTGGCTCTACAATATTCTCCAAAGTTGATTTGCGTAGTGGATACCATCAAATTCGTATGAAATTGGGAGATGAATGGAAAACAGCATTCAAAACTAAGTTTGGATTATATGAGTGGTTAGTCATGCCTTTTGGGTTAACTAATGCACCTAGTACTTTCATGAGATTAATGAACGAAGTTTTACGTGATTTAATTGGACGATTTGTGGTAGTTTACTTTGATGACATATTGATTTATAGCAGATCTTTGGAAGAACATTTGCAACATTTACGTGCTATTTTTATTGCTCTACGTGATGCACGTTTGTTTGGTAACCTTGGGAAGTGCACCTTTTGCACCGACCGAGTATCTTTTCTTGGCTATGTTGTTACTCCACAGGGAATTGAAGTTGATAAAGCCAAGATTGAAGCTATTGAGAGTTGGCCGCAACCCAAAATGCTCACACAAGTGAGGAGTTTTCTTGGCCTTGCTGGATTCTATAGGCGTTTTGTGAGAGATTTCAGCACCATTGCTGCACCTCTCAATGAGCTTACAAAGAAAGATGTGCCTTTTCTTTGGGGTACCGCACAGGAAGAAGCCTTCTCGGTATTGAAAGATAAGTTGACACATGCTCCTTTACTCCAACTTCCTGATTTTAATAAGACTTTTGAGCTTGAATGTGATGCTAGTGGAATTGGATTAGGCGGTGTGTTATTACAAGATGGCAAACCTGTTGCATACTTTTCTGAAAAATTGAGTGGGCCTAGTCTGAATTATTCTACTTATGATAAAGAATTATATGCTCTTGTTCGGACTCTAGAAACATGGCAACATTATTTATGGCCCAAAGAATTTGTTATACATTCTGATTATGAATCTTTGAAACATATTAAAAGTCAAGCTAAACTGAATCGTAGACATGCTAAATGGGTTGAATTCATTGAGACTTTTCCTTATGTCATTAAACACAAGAAGGGAAAAGAAAATGTTATTGCTGATGCATTGTCTCGCCGCTATACTATGCTTTCACAACTTGACTTCAAAATATTTGGTTTGGAGACCATCAACGATCAATATGTGCATGATGCTGATTTTAAAGATGTAATGCAGAATTGTAAAGAAGGAAGAATGTGGAACAAGTTCGTCGTTAATGATGGATTTGTGTTTCGTGCTAACAAGCTATGCATTCCAGCTAGCTCCGTTCGTCTTTTGTTGTTGCAGGAGGCGCATGGAGGAGGATTAATGGGACACTTTGGCGTGAAGAAGACGGAGGACGTACTTGCTACACATTTCTTTTGGCCAAAGATGAGACGGGATGTTGAGCGTTTTATTGCTCGCTGCACTACATGTCAAAAAGCTAAGTCACGACTCAATCCTCATGGTTTATATATGCCTTTGCCTGTACCTAGTGTTCCTTAGGAGGATATATCTATGGACTTTGTTTTAGGTTTACCTCGAACAAAGAAGGGGAGGGATAGCATATTTGTTGTCGTGGATAGATTCTCGAAAATGGCACACTTTATACCATGTCATAAAAGCGATGATGCTGTTAATGTTGCTGATTTGTTCTTTCGTGAAATTATTCGCTTGCATGGTGTGCCAAATACTATTGTTTCAGATCGTGATACTAAATTTCTTAGCCACTTTTGGAGATGTTTATGGGCTAAGTTGGGGACTAAACTGTTTTTTAGTACTACTTGTCACCCCCAAACTGATGGACAAACTGAAGTAGTCAATAGAACGTTGTCTACTATGCTTAGGGCTGTTTTGAAGAATAATAAGAAAATGTGGGAGGAATACTTGCCTCATATTGAATTTGCTTATAATCGTTCATTGCATTCTACTACTAAGATGTGCCCTTTTGAAGTTGTGTATGGTTTCCTACCTCGTGCACCTATTGATTTGTTGCCTCTTCCATCTTCGGAGAAGGTTAATTTTGATGCTAAACAACGTGCTGAATTGATTTTAAAAATGCATGAGTTAACTAAGGAAAACATTGAGCGTATGAATGCTAAATATAAACTTGCTGGAGATAAGGGTAGAAAACATGTCGTGTTTGCACCTGGAGATCTTGTTTGGTTACATTTGCGTAAGGATAGATTTCCGGATTTGCGCAAATCAAAGTTAATGCCACGTGCTGATGGTCCATTTAAGGTGTTAGAGAAAATAAATGATAATGCATATAAACTTGAGCTGCCTGCAGATTTTGGGGTTAGTCCCACTTTTAACATTGCAGATTTGAAGCCTTATTTGGGTGAGGAAGATGAACTTCCGTCGAGGACGACTTTATTTCAAGAAGGGAGGATGATGAGGACATCAATACAATTGTTACACCCACAGCCCCTGCTGCTATAAATACTGGACCAATTACTAGAGCTCGCGCACGCCAACTAAATTACCAGGTACTTTCGTTTCTTGGTAATGATTCTAATGTTCATGAGAATATGATGCTGCCTAAATTGGATACATTTGTTTTGCTTACAAATGAAGGGCCTAGCTTGGAGAAGGATGAACATTGGATTAAGAACAAGCATGGAGATGATGGCATGCGCAAGGGGAACAAGAACGGAGTTACAAGTGATGATTTCAGGACTTTGAAGCCACCATAATGGGTGCATGAAGCCTTGGACGAAATATACAAGATGCCACTTCATAAATTTCGTCCCGAGGCTATTATAGGTGCTGCATCACCTTATTATTGGGCCAGGCCCATGTAATTTCGAAATACATAAGTATAGGCTATTTTTAGAGTCCGTATGTGTGGGCAAACAAGAGATAGGGTTGATTTCGGACCCCTCCACCAAGGGTCACGAAATTCCCCCCTCTTCCTCCATATATACAGCCCTTAGGGCATCGTTTAGACTTTGGGTTTTGTTTAGATTAAAGGTTCGCCATAGCTGCAACTTCGCGTACTTCGTTTGTGTTCAACGACCAGACAAAGGCGTCACAGAACCCCACCTTGATCAATAAAGCTTTCATCTTATATTCGCAATATCCAGATTGCAATCTCAGTTTCTTGCTTGTTCTTCGTTTGCTCGCAGGAAACAGACCCTCGTGGTCAGGTTGATCGTGCTCCGGCGTGGTCAATAACCTCTCGGAGTTGGTTTAGCGATTGCTAAGGCGCGACGTCCTCGCACGTTCGTAGTCGGATCGTCAAAGTCGACTGCCACCAAAGCGATATCCATCATCTCATCGAAAGACGGGACACCTTTGCCTCTATCATTTTCTTGGAGAATTCTTTGTAGGGCTTTGCCTACAGGCATGAGAGCTGACCGCTTCTCTGTTCACATCTCTCCGTCTTGTGTTAGATGCAGACAGCAGGAGGATGAATTTCACCTCTTTTTCCTCTGCGACTTCGCGAGAGCAGCTTGGTTTTTTTCGCCTTGGTTTATTCGAGCGGATGTTCTTACTCAAGGGCACTCTTCTATGCATTCCATTCTCATCTTTCTTATTAATATGAGTCACCCTCATGCTTCTGTTCAGAATGTTCTTAATTTTTTATGGTGCCTGTGGAAAGCTTGAAATGATTTTCTTTTTGATAGGAAAAATCATCGTCCTCATCAGGTTAATATTGCTGCTATAACTTTGGACTTTGGGCATTTGCGTAATCTTCACAATCCTTCTTCTGAGCAGCCTCTTTCTACTAATCATCATTCTACTGATATTTTACCTAAGCAGGGCAAAACGCTTAAATCGGATTTGTTAGTTTTTGGGACTAAAATTTTCTCCGATGCAGCATTTAGATCGTCCAAAATCCCAGGACTCGCTCGAGGACATGTGGGCACAGGTATAGGCGTTTATATTTCCATGCCTTCAGATCAAGGTGAGATTAGTATTCAGGTTCAAGCTTCGGCCTCTTCAACTTCAAATCCCCTTCAAGTCGAGGCAGTTGCCCTTTCTTGTGCAGCTCACCTTGCGGCTCAACTTAATATTACTAATCCCACGTTTCTGATGGACTCTCTTTCTCTTGCTTCTGCTGCTGCCTCAAGAAATATTTCAGACTCTGCTGCTCATTGGAACATTAGAAAAGAGTTGGCTACTTTTCTCAAAGTTACGTCTAATTTAGCTGCTCAAGTGTTTCATGTTTCCAGGGAAATCAATGGTGTCGCTCATAATCTGGCTCAGTAGGTTTCTGATCTGTCAGAGAGACGCAAGTTGCTTGTTTTGCTCATGCTCACTCAAATTCTCCATGTCCAGTGGTGGCCCTTCTTTCAAACTTTCAACTTGCAGGTATTCAACTGCACACGGTGCATTGCTTCTAAGGCAGGTCAAGCATCTCTGGCACAAAATGTTGTTGGCAGTTTTCTTGCAAAACAATTCATTCTTTGGGCTGCTTGTTCGGAGGAGATCAGAGTCTTCTTTGTTTTCTTTTTCTCAGATGTTTTCTCCTCTAGTTCTGATCATGTTGCTCACGGCATAGTTCTTCTGGCCACTTTGCCCTACTAGGATCCTTTCTTCAGCTCCGCCTCATAGTTTCTGCATCTTTTGTTTCCATCTTTGGCAGATCTATGTAACACACTTTGTTCAATCTCTTTGAGCTGAATGAAATATGTGGCACCTTTTGGTGCCTTTGCATGTTAAAAAAAAGACTATGCAGCTACTTTATTTACATCTTCAGAAAGGATTAATGCTAAAAAACTAAAGAAAAAAGAGGTATATCTTCCAGCAAGCTTCAGATAACACCACATGTACTTCTGGACGTGCTCCTCGGTCAAACAAATCTACAAATTTTACATACATGGATATTCAATGGAAAACAATTAGCAACATAGGTTAGACACGATTCAAGAAACATTGTAAATTTGTACATACCTAATATCTATCTATATAAACAAAAAATACTAAACTGGGTACTAAGAGAAAAGAAACAGAAAAAAGAGCTTAAAAACTGTTTACACCAGGAACTATAAGTTATCTGATCTACGGCCTTTGTTAAGGTGTTTAAGGATAAAAATTTAATTAGGTAGATTCGGTGAGACAAGATGCTTCTCATCTGGTTCTACAATTTTGGGCGGTGGCCGTGACAGTTAAACAAAGAACTGGACAATATACTCAATATACTGACGAACATACTCACTTGATTTACTAGAATTTGCACTAACGGGATGATGAATGGGGTCTCTTATCCTGACTAAACTTGAGATGAATATACCCGTTATTTGGTGTCGCTAATACAGTGACTACTCCATATTAGAAGAAAAAAATGCAGAAAATACTGCACGCAACCAATTCGTACTAGATCTATGACGGTTTACACACGGTTGACTTAATGAAAGATTTAGAAGAAGAAGAGCGGCTAGATCTAACCAGTGATTGTTGGACTCCAAAGTTGCTTGCGGTTGGAGAACTTCAAGTAGAATTTTACGTTCACCAGCAAGAACTGGGTTCCATTTTCTCATGGATGGCATTCTGTTGTTGGCGACACGGAAGGTAATGATGACCGGATTCTAGCCACCTACAAACCAGCAAAAAATGAGAGTTGAATGTTGTGTCGATCTGGTTTCACACATGAGAGTCGCGCGCCAGAAACAAACCTGCTCAGTCAGGTCGCTGTTGACCGGTGAGAAGATGAGCCGCTGCCAATGGAGGCTGCTGCCGAGCAAAGCTCCTTCTCCTGGAGGTCGGTGTAGTCCTCCAGGCTCCAGCCGTGTGAGCCGTCGTCGTCGCCGCCGCTACCGGCGCATAACGCCAATGAGACGGGAGGAGAGATGGATAAGCGTAACGCATATAAAAACGCCTAAAATGTCGGATCAATGACCTTTGTTTGTTTCAGATGGTGTTTTTCACTTATTATTTCATTAACTAAAAGCTGAGCGGTAGGATTTTTATGCGCCAGTGAGCAAACCACCCACCGACACGTGCTTAGGAGTACATACTCTTAAGAGTACCAACCCATTTTCCTATAATTGAGTATGGACTTACAAATATATCGGAAACGTTTGAAGGTATCTAAAACCTAGAATAATCATAGGGTATATAGCTACCCAGGTACAAGTGTACGAGTATTTAAGAGAAGAAATCCTTTACGAGGGAACTAATACCATCCTTTTTTGAAAACCAATCAACAAGCAATGTCGTGAAGCTTATTAATGTATAAAATTTGAAAATGGAAAGAAAATTATATGGAAGGTACTACTGATTATTTATATTTATAAACAGAAAATGCATTAGCGGTTCGGGTCCGAACTAGGTGCCTGGGCACCTAGGTGCCCTACATAATTTACACACACACACACACATATATATATAGACACACACACATTCGGTCTATTCTGCTAATATTAGCAGAATAATTATTCTGATAACACTTCCGCACTGCACACTCAATGCGAGGGCACTGCACTTTCAGTAGCAAGGGTACTGCAATACACACACTAGTGAACTTCCCGTCGCAAAAAACTGCACGCGGTGTTTTCTCGGTGCTATTTTCGCTCCAGTTTTTAAACTGTTTGTTGGAACGAGGCGTGTAATATACCGATGAAAAGCTACGGATTAGGCACAACTTCGCGATGTTGAAATTTTATCAAGATTCATCAAGGTTTAAGAGCAGTTTCGAAAACAGTGCAGCGCACGACAAGTGGCAGCGAGTGTTTTTTCGTTTTTTTCTAAACCGCTCGTTGGAATGAAGCAAATGACACACCGTTGGAAAGATATCGTCAAGGTGCATCTTTTTCATGTCTATTATTTTCTCTAATTCGTTATGGTTTAAGAGCAGTTTCAAATTTACTAAATCACGGAATTCTGTTTCTCAATTTTTTTCAAATTTTTGATACAATTTTCGCTCCAGTTTTTTAAATGTTTGTCAAAACTGGGTGTGTAATATACCATTGAAAAGCTATGTATTCATATGTTGAAATGTTTTTGAGATTCCTTACGGTTTTAAGTTAATTTTGAAAATCGTGCGGCTAACGACGAGTGGCAGCGGCGGTTTTTCGCGAAAATTTTACAAACCGCTGGTCAGAATGATTCAAATGACATGCCATTGGGAAGATATCAATGGGACGCAACTTTTTCGTGTAGAACGCTCTCTCTAATTCCTGACGGTTTAAAAAGCAATTTTAAAATTAACGAAATGCGGGCACTCTGTTTTTCGCGACACCCGAATCGACAAGTGAACTCCATCCAAAAGAAAACCGCACTGCATAAGATGGAAAACCGCACTGCAATGTCGGACAGAGAGTACTGCATGCGGTTTTTGTTACTATTTTTTTAAACCACATTGCAATGTCGGATAGAGAGTACCGCATGTGTTTTTTTACTGTTTTTTTATATGATGCGAGTGCAGTTCACAAGAAAGAAAAAGTGAACCTCGACATAAGTTTAAGTGAACCACATTATGTTTTTCATTTCTTTTAACATTCTTTTTGCACTTCACAACGAAAGTGAACCACAACACTATCAAAAGTGAACAACATTAATGTTTTTGCTTCCCTAACATTTTTTGCACTTCACATAGAGCACAAGCGAACCTCGACACTCTTCAAAATGAACCACATTACTTTTTTCGCATAATTTAATGAACTAAATTTTTTCCATTGTTTTTTCGTGTGTATTTGATCTGAGTTGCGCATGACAAAAGTAGTGTACTGCATGTGTCTAAAATTTCTATTATATATCGAGCAAACCACCAGGATAGTCAAAAATAAATTGCACTTTTTACATAACGAGCAAACCACAACCAATTGGACCCCTAGTGTTCATCGAGTGCACTTCCTTTTCTACCAACAACCTCAAGATCTTCCTCCAATAGGATAATCACGGCCTACAAAGAACAAAAAGTGATCTGCGTCCGACCGGCGAGGAGGGGAAGTAGGGGAGGAGGGGCTGGTTCTCGGCGGCGGCAGAGCCCGTGCTCACCTCGGACAGAGCAACAGGACAAGGCGCGGTGCGATCACTGCACATGAATCTCAGTGAATACAAAAAAAATTCAGTGAGCTTCAAAAGAAAATAAAATGAACTGCAAAATAGAGAAAACATGCGATGGGTGATAACCCACAAGTATAGGGGATCGCAACAGTTTTCGAGGGTAGAGTATTCAACCCAAATTTATTGATTCGACACAAGGGGAGCCAATGAATATTCTTAAGTATTAGCAGTTGAGTTGTCAATTCAACCACACTTGGATAACTTAATATCTGTAGCAAAGTATTTAGTAGCAAAGTAGTATGGAAGTAACGGTAAAGGTAGCAAAAGTAACAGTAGCAGTTCTGTAGTAATTGTAATAGTGGCAACGGTAAAGTAACTAAGTAGAGAGCAATATGTGAAAAGCTCATAGGCATTGGATCAGTGATGGATAATTATGTCGGATAAGATTCTTCATGCAACAATTATAACACAGGGTGACACGAAACTAGCTCCAGTTCATCAATGTAATGTAGGCATGTATTCTGAATATAGTCATACGTGCTTATGGAAAAGAACTTGCATGACATCTTTTGTCCTACCCTCCCGTGGCAGCAAGGTCCTATTGGAAACTAAGGAATATTAAGGCCTCCTTTTAATAGAGTACCAGACCAAATCATTAACACTTAGTGAATACATGAACTCCTCAAACTACGATCATCACCGGGAGTGGTCCCGTTTATTGTCACTTTGGGGTTACCGGATCATAACACATAATAGGTGACTAATGACTTGCAAGATAGGATCAAGAACTCACATATATTCATGAAAACATAATAGGTTCAGATCTGAATTCATGGCACTCGGGCCCTAGTGACAAGCATTAAGCATAGCAAAGTCATAGCAACATCAATCTCAGAACATAGTGGATACTAGGGATCAAACCCTAACAAAAGTAACTCGATTACATGATAAATCTCATCCAACCCATCACCGTCCAGCAAGCCTACGATGGAATTACTCACGCACGACGGTGAGCATCATGAAATTGGTGATGGAGGAAGGCTGATAATGACGACGGCGACGGATTCCCCTCTCCGGAGCCCCGAACGGACTCCGGATTAGCCCTCCCGGGAGAGTTTAGGGCTTGGCGGCGGCTCTGTATCGTAAAACACGATGAATCCTTCTCTCCGATTTTCTCTCTCCCCGAACATGAATATATGGAGTTGGAGTTGAGGTCGGTGGAGCACCAGGGGGCCCACGAGGCAGGGGGCGCGCCCAGGGGGACAGGCGCGCCCCCCACCCTCGTGGACAGGGTGTGGGCCCCTGGTCTTGATTTTTTTGCCAGTATTTTTTTATATATTCCAAAAATATTCTCTGTGAAGTTTCAGGTCATTCCGCGAACTTTTATTTCTGCACAAAAATAACACCATGGCAATTCTGCTAAAACAGCGTCAGTCTGGGTTAGTTCCATTCAAATCATGCAAGTTAGAGTCCAAAACAAGGGCAACAGTGTTTGGAAAAGTAGATATGATGGAGACGTATCAATGGGGAGCCATGGCGCGACCGTTCGCTGGTGGCCGGGATCTAGCAGATCCGGGGATGGGGAGAGGTGGTTGTCCCACGCGTTCCTGCAACCTGTAGCTGAGTCAACCGACGAGGAGAGGAAGTAGGGGGAGGAGGGGGTCTTGGGCCGACGAATTCGACGACAAATGAGGTCGCGAGATCGACAAGAGGCCGGGGAGCCGCTCCTTCCCGTCTCCGGCAAGCTAGACCTTGCCAGCCCTCCCATCCGGCCACCATACGCGGGAGGGCGTACATCGATGGGAGCAGGGCCGCGCACTGCCGTGTTGGAGGTGGTGGAACGCGGTGGCCGCGACCTAGAGCAGTGGCGCAGAGGAAGATAGGGGCAATGGGGAAGCTCCGCATCGGTAGTCATGGGGGAGCTCCGCACCGCAGTGGGTTGGATCCATCGGCTGTCAGCGCGGGGACGAGGGGGGCAGTGGAGAGTTGGATG
>NC_041387.1:271110593-271135464 GCF_002162155.2 Triticum dicoccoides | reverse complement strand
TGGGCGTCGGGTGGTGGTGAAGAAGGTGGGAAAGAGGGGGCGGGTGGGTCTACGTGCAGTTTGTTTGCGTTGCGACGGTTGTTTGGAGAGGTGTTAGCAGAATAAGAGGTACTGTTAGTAGAATAAGTCTTAAGAGGTGTTATTAGAATAGACCCACCCTATATATAGAGAGGGAAACTTTATTAATAACCCTGGGTGAGGAATAAGTAATTCCTCACCCGAGTTAGATCGACCGAGAGATGGTCCAGCTTAATAACCGATGTAAAATTACGTCCATGGAAACAGTTGGGAGCTAGCCCACTCACCCCGTACATGATGAGCCGGAACCTTTTCCAATCACGGGCTCAGACAGACGTTCCTCTCTCCCGAACCCTCTCCTCTGCTGATTGCGGAGGCAGCGACAGCGGCGACACCGGAGGGGCCAACCGGAGGCGAGGGCTACCCCCTCTATCACGTGCGAAGTACTCCCCTTTACCTTTCTCATGCGGTAGTGACCAGGAGGCATGCATGCAGTGCAACGATCGGACGCGAGCTCGGCGTCGACTATGGCCTTCTCAATCTCTCCGGTGTCGCTCTCCACCGTCGGTTTTCTTCTCGCTGGTAAGATCTCCCTCCTCTTCCACCTCCTACACGAATTTCTGAATTTCTCAGGTTAGGGTTCTTGGTTTTTGGGAGCGAGGCAAAACAAGAGAAAGAAGACAAAGAAAGGTAAAGAAACAGAAGAGAGCATGTTGCATACTGAAAGGGTGATATAGGTTGATGGTGGAGACCCGTGCTGGGCGGTGGGGTCAATTCTAGGACGTGCATATCATGGTGTAGGAGGAGAAGAAGGCCATATGGATGGTGGAGAGAAAGAGGAGGAGCTCAAGGCTGCGAAGGTGGAAAAACGGTACAGTATCTTCTTAGATTCAGCCAAAGGCGATGGCCATGTTTCTAGTCTGTTATATATAAACTGTTCCTTCTTTTATTCCTTGGAGCTCCACCGTTTTGAACGAACTAGACTATCACCTAGTACTGAAAAATACGATGCTCGGGCATTTTAACTTTTGATGGAGTTGGGATGCTGCTAGCCTGCCACTGAATATGCTCTATTGCAGAAGGCACATAAGGAACTCAGAAAAGGCAAAGTACAACAAAATGTGAAAACAAGCCCCAAAAAGAAGCACAGAGCAGTCAAGCTCAAGCATAAATGAGTATTTATTAATTTTTGAGTTACCCGAGCCACTGCCATCGGGGCCGGTCATAATCTGAACAGATCAAAATTTAAACCTTTCGATTAGCTAGTCTTGCTTAAGAACACAAATGTCCGATTTAGTTTAACTTAGTTGTGAAATGCTCCAATTTAGTTGAACTTTGTTGCAAGAGCTTGTCTTAGGTAAATCAATTAGCCAACTTAACTGAAAGAAATTTAAAGGAGGTTAATCAGAATCTGATTTGCATGATAGTATTCTGAAAAGAAACTTGCAGCCTGTTATTGCAAATGGCAACAGTATGCACTTAATTCTTTTACTACTGGTCTTGTTTCCTTTTGGAGTAGGTTACTACTTTATTATGTAGTTAGTTTGTTTTCTTTTGGGTTCAAGCGAATCATTGTTTCCGAAATCATAATGATCATTTTGTTTTCACCAGATGGAAAGGGTCTGTCTCAACTGATAAACCTGATAGAATAAACCTATGAGGCAGAATCCAGTTTTTTGTTTGAGCCCTGGGAGTTTAGTTTCTACAATACTTCAACACATATTCGTTGGAAAATATTTTTGTGTTCTTCAATTCATTTTGTGTGTTGCCTACTAGCTATTTTAATGCATTGGAAGGAGCCAATAAATTACAGATTTTCAGTGTTGTTTCTGTTTATGTTGTAGCCTGGTGTGGCAGGAGAGCTCAAGCCTAATTTATTTCGTCTGAATCTGGTGAACTTTGTTTACTTAACATTGTGTTACAGTTTTTATCTGGGGTTATTTGTTTTAGAAATAAAAAATTCGGTCATCAGATTTCAACCGGCAAGGCAAATTTTCATAAAAGAAGCCAGAAAAGAAATGATGAGAGAAGTCAGACAACCGATCGAAGAAAGCAAAATGAAAATAAAACATTGAGAGAATCTGCATTTATTTCCCAAAGGTTAGGTTTATCTTCTATGATTTTTATCAGTATGATCCTCCTTCTCTTGTGCTAGTTACCGCTGAACAGTTTTTATTTTTGTTTCAAGAGAACACTTCAAGTCCATCTGAGTCTGTCATGCCTATCAATGGGGATAATGAGGTTGATCATATGGCCACATATTTAGAGGTACATAATTTCTGTTGTTTTACGTCTTACTAAAAATAACATATCCGTCCATTTTTACTTAGAATGGGGCTGGAAAGCTGTCACTCTATTAGGATGGTCATCCCAACATTGTAAATCTGCTCGTTTGTCGAAAGAGGGAATTCAAAGAGGGTAAAACACAATAAAATTGGGAAAACATGCTGCACACTGCAAGCAATGACGAATCCCACCCCAAGAAGCATGAATCATCCAAGCCTAAGTAACCATTATCTGAATGTGCAATGCCACTGAATCGATAATAAAGAGTATAATGTTTTGTTAGTTTTTGTGTTAGGAAAACTACTGCCAACGAGGCTGATCATACCTCGGAATAGATCAAAATTTAAACCTTTCAGTGGACTTATCTTGCTAAAGAGCAAAAATGTGTTATGTGTGCTTGTCTATTGGTTGCCTCTACACGTTTGTTGTACTTCTGAGAACTGAAAAATATTATGATTTTCTGGTATCTTTTCAAGTGGCTAACGACTAATCTATGAGGGATAGAGAGTAGCATCTTTGTATTTATGGTGGGTATGAGTAAAGTTAAATTGAAGACCTTCTTTTAAAAATAACCAGTAGCAAAACTCAGGTTTGGGTGAGAAGAAAAGTGAATCTAAAGGCTACAGTACAATAATAGGATACTTTATTGCTTCCAGCCCAAGGATATGAATGTTTTCATCTCTAGTCCTGGAGGGATTGGTGAACAAATGAAATTGGTGGGAAATCTCCGGTCACCTGCAAATTAAGCTAATTCAAGATCAAGTTCGGCCGTACTTAGTTTTCAATTTCGGCAGCTGATACGTCTCCAATGTATCTATAATTTTTGATTGCTCCATGCTATATTATCTACTGTTTTGGACCATATTGGGATTTATTTTTCACTTTATATTATTTTTAGGACTAACCTATTAACCGGAGGCCCAGCCCAGAATTGCTGTTTGTTTGCCTATTTCAGTGTTTCGAAGAAACGGAATATCAAACGGAGTCCAAACGGAATGAAACCTTCGGGAACGTGATTTTCTCACCGAATATGATCCAGGAGACTTGGACCCCACGTCAAGAAAGAAGGGAGGTGGCCACGAGGGTGGGGGCGCGCCCACCCCCTAGGGCGCGCCCCCTACCTCGTGGGCCCCCCTTTGCTCCACTGATGTACTCCTTCCTCCTATATATACCTACATACCCCCAAACGATCAGATACGGAGCCAAAAACCTAATTCCACCGCCGCAACCTTCTGTACCCACGAGATCCCATCTTGGGGCCTGTTCTGGAGCTCCGCCGGAAGGGGAATCCACCATGGAGGGCTTCTACATCATCGCCATAGCCCTTCCGATGAAGTGTGAGTAGTTTACCTAAGACCTTCAGGTCCATAGTTAGTAGCTAGATGGCTTCTTCTCTCTTTTTGGATCTCAATACAATGTTCTCCCCCTCTCTCGTGGAGATCTATTCGATGTAATCTTCTTTTTGCGGTGTGTTTGTTGAGATCGATGAATTGTGGGTTTATGATCAAGTCTATCTATGAACAATATTTGAATCTTCTCTGAATTCTTTTATGTATGATTGGTTATCTTTGCAAGTCTCTTCGAATTATAAGTTTGGTTTGGCCTACTAGATTGGTTTTTCTTGCAATGGGAGGAGTGCTTAGCTTTGGGTTCAATCTTGCGGTGTCCTTTCCCAGTGACAGTAGGGGCAGCAAGGCACGTATTGTATTGTTGCCATCGAGGATAACAAGATGGGGTTTTTTATCATATTGCATGAATTTATCCCTCTACATCATGTCATCTTGCTTAAGGTGTTACTCTGTTTTCTTGAACTTAATACTCTAGATGCATGCTGGATAGCGGTCGATGAGTGGAGTAATAGTAGTAGATGCAGGCAGGAGTCGGTCTACTTGTCTCAGACGTGACGCCTATATACATGATCATACCTAGATATTCTCATAACTATGCTCAATTCTGTCAATTGCTCAACAGTAATTCGTTCACCCACCGCAAAATACTTATGCTCTTGAGAGAAGCCACTAGTGAAATCTATGGCCCCCAGGTCTATCTTTATCATATTAATCTCCCAACACTTTATTATTGCTTTTGCTTTTTTACTTTGCTTTTATTTTACCTTGCATCTTTATATCAAAAATACCAAAAATATTATCTATCATATCTACCAGATCTCACTCTCGTAAGTGACTGTGAAGGGATTGAGAACCCCTAATCGCGTTGGTTACGAGGAGTTATTTGTTTTGTGTAGGTACGAGGGACTTGCGTGTAGCCTCCTACTGGATTGATACCTTGGTTCTCAAAAACTGAGGGAAATACTTACTCTACTCTGCTGCATCACCCTTTTCTCTTCAAGGAAATCCAACGCAGTGCTCAAGAGGTAGCAGGAAGATTTCTGGCGCCGTTGCCGGGGAGGTCTACGCAAAAGTCAACATACCAAGTAGCCATCACAATCCCTTATCTCTCGCATTACATTATTTTCCATTTGCCTCTCGTTTTCCTCTCCCCCACTTCACCCTTGCCGTTTTATTCGCCCTCTCTTTCCCGTTTGCCTTTTTCTCACTTGCTTTTTGTTTGCTCGTGTGTTGGATTGCTTGTTTGTCACGATCGCTCTACCTAGATTTGGTGATCTTCACCTTAAAAGGTTAGAAGAGATAGAAAGTAACGTTAGGAGTTTTATGGTTTTGCAATTTGAGCATAATAATTTCTTCAGAAACGAGCTTAAGGAACAAAAAAGTTTTATGAGTTATATGAATAAAGAGCTCGATGATATGTCTAAAGAATTTGATGGTATAAGATCCCAAATTGCTCGTCTTGAGAAGTTGACTGCTGAAATTTCGGATAAGCAGGCTACCTTAGTCAATAAGATGGCCACTAAACCGGACTTCCATGAAAATCAAGATGAAGATCTAAAAGTTATTGATGTGTCCCCTATTAAATCTTTGGTTTTCAATATGAATCTTGATGAGACTGAATATGATCCACCTTTACCTAGAAGGCGTTCCAAAAATTCGGAGTTTTTAGATCTTGATGATGAAATTGATAAAAGTGGGATTGAAAATATTAAAACCCTAGATGTTGCTAAACCCACTATATTGGATTTCAAGGAATTTAATTATAAAAGTTGTTCTTTAATTGATTGTATTTACTTGTTGCAATCCATGCTAAATTCTCCTCATGCTTATAGTCAAAATAAAGCGTTTACTAAACATATTGTTGATGCCTTGATGCAATCTTATGAAGAAAAACTTGAGTTGGAAGTTTCTATCCCTAGAAAACTTTATGATGAGTGAGAACCAACTATTAAAATTAAGATTAAGGATCATGAATATTATGCTTTATGTTATTTGGGTGCTAGTGTTTCCACTATTCCCAAAACTTTGTGTGATTTGCTAGATTTCCGCGATTTTGATGATTGCTCTCTAAACTTGCACCTTGCGGATTCCACTATTAAGAAACCTATGGGAAGAATTAATGATGTTCTTATTGTTGCAACTAGGAATTATGTGCCCGTAGATTTTATCGTTTTTGATATAGATTGCAATCCTATTCTTGGTAGACCATTCCTTAGAACGATTGGTGCAATTATTGATATAAAGGAAGGGAATATTAGATTCCAATTTCCATTAAAGAATGGCATGGAACACTTCCCTAGGAATAAAATAAAACTACCATATGAATCTATCATGAGAGCCACTTATGGATTACCTACAAAAGATGGCAATACCTAGATTTATCCTTGCTTTTATGCCTAACTAGGGGCGTTAAACGATAGCGCTTGTTGGGAGACAACCCAATTTTATTTTTTGTGTTTTTGCTTTTGCTTCTGTTTGGGAATAAATAATCCATCTACCTTCTGTTTAGATGTTGTTTTATGTTTTAATTAGTGTTTGTGCCAAGTTAAACCTATAGGATCTTCTTGGATGATAGTTATTTGATCTTGCTGTAATTTCCAGAAACTTTCTGTTCACGAAAACAATTGTTAAAAATCACCAGAACTTGATAAAATAGTTATTCCAATTGATGATGATCAATAAACAAATTTCCTATGTCATCCTATTTTGGCTGAATTTTTGGAGTTCCAGAAGTTTGCATTAGTTACAGATTACTACAGACTGTTCTGTTTTTGACAGATTCTGTTTTTGTGTGTTGTTTGCTTATTTTGATGAATCTATGGTTAGTAAAATAGTTTATAATCCATAAAGAAGTTGGAATACAGTAGGTTTAACACAATTATAAATAAAGAATGAGTTCATTACAGTACCTTGAAATAGTCTTTTGTTTTTTTCGCTAACGGAGCTCACGAGATTTCTGTTGAGTTTTGTGTTGTGAAGTTTTCAAGTTTTGGGTGAAATCTTTTGATGGATTATGGAACAAGGAGTGAAAAGAGCCTAAGTTTGGGGATGCCCATGGCACCCCCAAGATAATCTAAGGACACCAAAAAGTCAAAGCTTGGGGATGCCCCGGAAGGCATCCCCTCTTTCGTCTACTTCCATCGGTAACTTTACTTGGAGCTATATTCTTATTCACCACATGATATGTGTTTTGCTTGAAGCGTCTTGTATGATCTGAGTCTTTGACTTTTAGTTTACCACAATCATCCTTGCTGTACACACCTTTTGAGTGAGCCATACATAATTTGGAATTTGTTAGAATACTCTATGTGCTTCACTTATATCTTTTGAGCTTTATAGTTTTGCTCTAGTGCTTCACTTATATCTTTTAGAGCACGGTGGTGGATTTGTTTTATAGAAACTATTGATATCTCATGCTTCACTTATATTATTTTGAGAGTCTTAAATAGCATGGTAATTTGCTTAAATCTTAATATGCTTGGTATTCAAGATTTGTACTCCCTCCGTCCGAAAATACTTGTCATCAAAATGAATAAAAGGGGATGTATCTAGATGTATTTTAGTTCTAGATACACCTCTTTTTGTCCATTTTGATGACAAGTTTTTCCGGATGGAGGGAGTAAAACTTTCTTTTGAGCGTGTTGAATACTAAGAAATGTTTGATGCTTGATAATTGTTTTGAGATATGGAGGTGATAATATCAAAGTTGTGCTAGTTGAGTAGTTGTGAATTTGAGAAATGCTTGTGTTGAAGTTTGCAAGTCCCGTAGCATGCACGTATGGTAAACGTTATGTAACAAATTTGAAACATGAGGTGTTATTTGATTGTCCTCCTTATGAGTGGCGGTCGGGGACGAGTGATGGTCTTTTCCTACCAATCTATCCCCCTAGGAGCATGCGCGTAGTACGTTGGTTTTTGATGGCTTGTAGATTTTTGCAATAAGTATGTGAGTTCTTTATGACTAATGTTGAGTCCATGGATTATACGCACTCTCACCCTTCCATCATTGCTAGCCTCTTCGGTATCGTGCATTGGCCTTTCTCACATTGAGAGTTGGTGCAAACTTCGCCGGTGCATCCAAACCCCGTGATATGACACGCTCTTTCACACACAAACCTCCTTATATCTTCCTCAAAACATCCACCATACCTACCTATTATGGCATTTCCATAGCCATTCCGAAATATATTGCCATGCAACTTTCCACCGTTCCGTTTTTCATGACATACTCATTATTATCATATTGCTTAGCATGATCATGTAGTTGACATGGTATTTGTGGCAAGGCCACCGTTCATAATTCTTTCATACATGTCACTCTTGATTCATTACATATCCCGGTACACCGCCGGAGGCATTCTAATAGAGTCATACTTTGTTCTAGTATCGAGTTGTAATCATTGAGCTGTAAATAATTAGAAGTGTGATGATCATCATTTAATAGAGCATTGTCCCAATAAAAAAGGCCAAAAGAAAAAAAAGAAGGCCCAATATATATATATATATATATATATATATATATAAAGGGGCAATGCTACTATCTTTTTTCCACACTTGTGCTTCAAAGTAGCACCATAATCTTCATGATAGAGAGTCTCTTGTTTTGTCACTTTCATATACTAGTGGGAATTTTTCATTATAGAACTTGGCTTGTATATTCCAACAGTGGGCCTCCTCAAGTGCCCTAGGTCTTCGTGAGCAAGCAAGTTGGATGCACACCCACTTAGTTTCTTTTGTTGAGCTTTCATACATTTATAGCTCTAGTGCATCCGTTGCATGACAATCCCTACTCCTTGCATTAACATCAATCGATGGGCATCTCCATAGCCCATTGATTAGCCTCGTTGATGTGAGACTTTCTCCTTTTTGTCTTCTCCACATAACCCCCATCATCATATTCTATTCCACCCCTATATCCACGGCTCACGCTCATGTATTGCGTGAAAGTTTATAAAGTTTGAGATTACTAAAGTATGAAACAATTTCTTGGCTTGTCATCGGGGTTGTGCATGATGAGAGCATTCTTGTGTGACAAAAATGGAGCATGACTAAACTATATGATTTTGTAGGGATGAACTTTCTTTGGCCATATTATTTTGAGAAGACATAATTGCTTAGTTAGTATGCTTGAAGTATTATTATTTTGATGTCAATATGAACTTTTGTCTTGAATCTTTCGGATCTGAATATTCATACCACAATTAAGAAGAATTACATTGAAAGTATGCCAAGTAGCACTCCGCATCAAAAATTCTTTTTTTATCATTTACCTACTCGAGGACGAGCAGGAATTAAGCTTGGGGATGCCTGATACGTCTCCAACGTACCTATAATTTTTGATTGCTCCATGCTATATTATCTACTGTTTTGGACCATATTGGGCTTTATTTTCCACATTTATATTATTTTTGGGACTAACCTATTAACTGGAGGCCCAATCCAGAATTGTTGTTTTTTGCCTGTTTCAGTGTTTCGAAGAAACGGAATATCAAACGGAGTCCAAACAGAATGAAACCTTCGGGAACGTGATTTACTCACCGAATATGATCTAGGAGACTTAAACCCCACGTCAACAAAGAAGGGAGGTGGCCATGTAACATCCCAAAATTCTAAATTTTGGAATGTTATAATAAATAAATAGATTTGATTGATTGTGTGATTGATTGAGTGAAACTGAGTGAAATTCGAAACTTTTAGAAAGTTAAATGAGAGGGAATAAAAGGACTTTCCCAAACTTTCATTTTGCATTCATGATCTCCGTGAATTCAAATTCTTTTCACCACAAAACCCTAGAGAGAAGATGACATGGCTTCTTCCATTTATTTAAATGACAAGGGGTGTTGAAAATATTTGAATTTCATTTGAAATTTATTTCAAATTCTGAAACTTTATGCAACTCAATGATTTTCACGAGCGAAGATAAAATGACTTCTTCAAAACATATGAAATATGAGTTGGGAGTTTCAAAGGATCAAATTCAAAGTCCTTTTGGAAATTATTTTTAATTTGGAGTTATTTGGATTTTATTCAAATTATTTTTCTCCAAAATAAAATATATGGAAAATAGGGTAACATGATTCCCTACATCAGAAAATTGGAGAGAAATAAATTTGAATTAATTTTGGTATTTTTAAAATGATTTTTATTGGATTTTACTAGAGCACTAGCACTCTTTGCTTTATTTGAATTTGTGTGGATATTATTTGACTCCAGAAAAATGTTAAACTTGTAGGAAATCGTTTTATGAACATTTTGATATATAATATGCCTATATAGAATTTTATTTTATTTTTGTTATTCAGTTTTCCTTTCTGTTTCTATTAAAAAAAACGCGTGCGTCCCTAAGTATTTGTTGCCTACATGCGCATCATAGTACCAGCGGGCACCTCATCTTTTTTTCTTTTACTATAGGGGCCAGGCCCAGCCGGCCCTATTTCTCCCCATATTTTTTCCATAGTTTTTTTTCATTCTTTTCAATTGCTCAAAAAAAAAACTGCATTACGCGCGGCTGGCCGAACCGCCTAAGGCCTTTAGGCCCATGCGAGGCGCCGCCTGTTTCTTTTCTTTTCATCTACGTTTAGTCCCACATTGCCTAGCCTTTAACCCCTACACCTCTTTTCCACCTATAAATATAGACCCATAGAGCATCCAAAAATCATCCGATTCGGGTTAAATCAATATTTTGATTTGACTAGATTCATATATAAAAATATATTTCTCCTCTCCGGCGGGAATTTTGGAAGTTGTCTCCTCACTCCGAAGTCGTCTTTTCTATACCATATAAAGGTATATTTATTCGTTCTATGTATTTATACGTTAGACCTAGAATTCTTTTCGCCGTATCTATTTTTTTTCCGTAAAACAGCTTGGCCATGATTTTTCAAATAGTCATAACTTTTTACTCGTCCATCCAAATTAGACCAGATTTGAGTTTGAACTTCGTTTGATCATAACTTGAGTTTCGTAACTCCGTTTGAGTTGATTCTTTTTGCAAATTAAAGCTCTTGACCTAAACTTTCTGATAAGGCCAAATTCACATAATTTTGGTACTGTTAGAAATTGTTTTATGTTGTAAGAGTTATTTGCTCGGTTTTAGTGTTTTTCGAATCGTCTTCTTCGATCTTTTTGATCTTTTGAGTGATTGCTTATGTGTGGTTACTATTGCTTGCTTACGATAGATTGACCGGAGTGTGACGAGTAGAACTATCAAGAGTTTTGAGTGCGCATCATCTTCATCAACATTGCAGGCAAGTTCACACTTTGATCATATCCCTTTTCATACCCAGTTTTTATGCATTAGTTTCACACTCAAACATTGCATGAGTAGGATTGATAACATGTGGGTATCGGGAAGTAGTTGATGAGGTAGGAACCTATTGCCCTGCATTCAAACCTTGGAAGTTACTATTACGCTATGCTTATATTGCCATGCTACGCTCGTAGACGTGGATTGGGTTTGAGAGTATTCATGACAGATGTGAGATTGTTAATTAATGGTTTACTTAAGGTGGCAACTTTAACACACATCTGGGTGGATTGAGGCACCTGGGTATTCCGGCGATTACCTGTCTAGGCACCTGGGTATTCCAGGATTGCCTGTATTTTTTTGGACTGTCACCCAGGCTCAAAGGGATCATGAGATTATTCATACTAGAAACTTCCGTGTGCAGCCACAAGCTACTATGGGCTCTGCATAGTTGATTAAGTCGTGCGAACTCTTACAGTGGCAGACTAGCAGATGTAGGGGAAAGTAGGTGTAACAGTCTACCCATCGTAAGGTGCTAGCGCTTCTGAAAGACTATGTCTCGGTCATCCGTTTCTCAAACACCATCTAGTGCGAGAATCCCAACGGAGGAGATCGAGTCTTGTGGGGAAAAGTGCACAAACCTCTGCAGAGTGTATAAACTAATCATGGTTAGCCGTGTCCCCGGTTATGGACGTCTTGAGTATCTAGTTCTTGGATTATCCTGTGGATCTCATCACATTACTTAAATAATTTGTCGGGTTGTTAATGATTACTTTTAATTGGGATTGAGAATGTTGTCAACCATTCTCAACGTTTAACACCAACCATGATAGTTAAATAAAATTTATTTCTTTGCAGTAGGGAAAAATTGGCTTAATGCAAAACCTTATAACCATAGAGCTTTTCCACCAGCCATATATGCATGTAGTGATAGCCATATTTCAGCATTGCTCTACAGTGTGAATTTGCCAGTACATTCAATGTACTGTCCGTTTGTGGCTGCAACGTCTCATGTTGCAGGATATCTTACGACGAGTAAGTGATACGTTAGGGTTACAAGTTCTACACTCATCTTTGCCGTTGCTGTTGATGAGAATTCACAACCTTGTTACTTTCGCTATTTGGATTGAGGTAATAATGTTTTACGTTACTTTCTACATGTGATTTACCTCTGTTATAAATCCTCGAGTACTGTGTGTGTCAGCATACCGATCCAGGGATGACACTTAAGCACAGAGACTTGACTGTCTGAGGTCGGGTCGCTACAAGATGGTATTAGAGCACATGTTGACTGTAGGACGTGACCCTAGAAACTGGCAAGCCCATAGGAAGGACTTTCTCTAAAACTTTCTTTTCAAAATGGATCTTTTACCTCTTTCTCTTCTGAGCTTATTCAAATATTCCCTTTAGTGAGACCATATCCCTTTTCCCTTTTGACCACACGAAGATTCAGCTGATGAGACCACTCCAAGAAGTACAAATATCGGACAACTAAGACCACTTCGGAATGAAGAGTATTTTACCGAGCATTGGAATAATTGGAACTACAACGGTTGAGACTCCGAAGACTAGGAGAGTTTGAAGGCTCCGAAGAACTCCCAGAGTTGTATGACTTGGGAAGGCTACCCTTATGGAACTTGGCAGACTATGGAAGCTGTCAATACCCGAGATCAAGGTGTATCGGAGAAAGACTGGAACATGGAGCATTAGAACTCAAAGTTATGTCAAGGAAAACCCTAAGGCAGGACATATCAACTATGGAGAGATAGCTCATGGAAATGACAAGAGCAGAAACATGGCTATCCATGATGTTATCGCCCGCTTATGCTATTGTCACCGTGCTGAGTTAAGGATGCATAGGCATGGAAGGATTGGATGGTAGAAGGGTGATGGAGCACCTATCAGCAAGAGATGAAGTTTTAAGCTTTGGATGGTGTATCACCAGGATCTAGAGAATTTCATCAGGAGTTTTAAGATGGACCTTCAGGAAGCTATAATTGACAAAGAAGTATTTCGTGAAGAACTCAGGACCCAGAAGCTGAAAGTAGCCAAACTGGAGGAGCAGAAGCTTGAGATACCGGAGATTCGTCAGGAACTGAAGGACAGTAGTACCATGGATGTTGAAACCCAGCAGTTAGGAACACGACCCCAACATATTAAAGGACGTCACGAGAGATTTTGCGTCAACAGAGATGAGCTGGCAAAAAGACTTGAGAAAGACAAGCACGATCGGAAGAAGTCATCGGAGACATGAACACGACTTGAAGAGTTTGATGGCTTTGAAGATTTATTAACCTTTAGAAGACCAAACCCCTGTTATATACCTACGTTAGATGCGACGATTGTGAGCTGTCATTTTGTTTGATGTTTTTCCGACAGCCACAAACTAAAATCTGTCTTTTCAAAACTATTGTTTGCATTGTGTGCATCCCTCTCTCTCTCTCTTATCCCACCCCAAACCCATGGACCTAATAGAGGATGAATGGAGATGAGCTTATATTTTCTGGATCGATGAGTCAATTGGAGACAGACTGATGAATTCAGAACATGGAGGATCACATGGAGAATAACCCTGTAGCCGGAAAGGATATGACCCAACATGCTCTTGAGTGCTTTGAAAGAGGTGCCACTACCTGGTAGAGGATGTACCAAATCATCAATGGATGGCAAGGAGTAACCACTTGGGAAGAATTTAAGTTGACTCTGCAAAGATCTCATCTTGTGTCCCAGAAGATGAGGCCTTATGGAAAGGATATGAAAAAACCTTGTGCATACAAGCTTTGTGGAGAAATAGGACACAACCATAAAGAAAACAAGGACGAATACCCTCATAATCGTAGGATTACCAAAGGAGTTAGTCGAGGATCTCAGGGAACTTCGGTTGGAGATTGTTCCCAAAGGTTTTGTTGCAGCAATGGAAGTTTAGTCTACATTGTTGGGAAAGATCCGTGAAGCTCAGAAGGATGACAAAGAGATTGCTGAGGTAAAAGAGAGAATGAGCAAAGGAAAGGCCAAAGGTTTTCGTAAGGATGAGCACGACACCTTATGGTTCGAGGACCGTGTATATGTGCCCAACAATGCAAAGATCAGGAAGTTAATACTTCAGGAGGCTCATGACTCACCATACTCGATACATCCCGGAAACACCAAGATGTATTTGGATTTGAAGGAACGTTTCTGGTGGACGGGGATGAATAAGGATATTGCCGAGTATGTAGCCGTATGTGATGTATGTCAGAGAGTGAAGGCAGAGCATCAAAAGCCAGCCGGATTGTTACAGCCTATGCCGATACCCGAATGGAAGTGGGATAAACTTGGCATGGATTTTATCACCGGATTACCCAGGACCAAATCAAGATATGATTCTATATGGGTAGTAGTTGACCGCTTGACCAAAGTGGCTCACTTTATCCCAGTGAGAACAACTTATACAAGTGCAAAGTTGGCCAAGATTATATGGACATGATCGTATGTATGCATGGAGTTCCGAGGACCATCGTATCAGATAGAGGAACACAGTTTACCTCAAAGTTTTGGAATCAGCTGCACCAGGCTTTGGGTACTAGGGTAGAGTTCAGTACAGCCTTTCATCCGCAGACAGATGGATAGACCGAGAGAGATTCTGGAGGACATGTTGAGAGCGTGTGCACTAGATTATGGATCTAGTAGGGATGATAATCTACCTTACGCGGAGTTCTCATACAACAACAGTTACCAAGCCAGTTTGAAGATGGCCCCTTTTGAAGCTTTGTGTTGGAGAAGGAGCCAGACACCATTGATGTGGGATGAAGTTGGAGACAGTCAGTTGTTTGGACCAAATGTGATCAAGGAGTCAGAAGAGAATGTTAAGTTGATTCAAGATAGACTGAAGGTAGCTCAATCCTGGCAGAAGAGTTATGTAGACTCAAAAACGCAAGGAGGTAGTCTATGAAATTGGAGACAGAGCATGTCTTCGTGTGTCCCCTCTGCGAGGAGTTAAACGATTTGGAGTTAAGGGAAAGTTAGCCCCGAGATTGGTAGGACCATACCGAGTTTTGGAGCATATGTGAGAAGTGGCCAACAAGTTGGAGTCACCCTGAAGGACTGTCAGGAGTTCATGATGTGTTTCACGTTTCCCAGTTGAAGAAGTGCCATGCAGAGATGGCCAATATTCCCCTGTAAGGACGCTTGACCTTGGAAAGGATAATGATGTTCCACGAAGTGAAGTATGGACTTCATAAGTGTAAGTTTTTATCTCGGTATGTGGGATATCCCACGAGGATGAAGAGATGAATTACTATTGGATATAAAGGAGGTATGATGTTGGGAACATGGATCAACGGAAATTCCATGATGAGTCTGAGTAATCATGTCCTAGTTTGGTGCCAATAGAAGGAAGGACAGTACAATTGGATGGATTTAAGAATACTAGGAAGTTGGAAGTTGGAATAATGATCAGTTGCCCGATGATAAGTTCAAGGACTACAAGTGATGAGATGGGCCATAACCCATAGGCCCCAGGACCTGCCAAGAAGCAAGCACACTCTTGCTGAAGGAAAAACCCTGGAAGAAGTTACGATTTTATCGATAGACGATCTTATAGGATTACCACAAACCTGAGAGTTGTGAAGGAACGATAGATGTTTATTTGGCTTGCAGAATCCATGGATTTATCCGAACTTGGTTCATCGACAATAGAAATTCTGCAATGCTTGTGAGGATGACCGAGTGTTAGAATGCGAGATTCACTAAACCATGTACAAGGTAATGATTTGGGTGCGGGATGGATTGATCACCATACCGACTTACTCTTATTATTCGCTTTGCTATATGGGATGGTAAATCTGAGTGACTTACCTATAGTAGAGAGATGACGATCAAAACCCTGTTTAAACCTTAGAATGGTATAAGTATTTTTTTCCTTGTACAAGGCAGCTGTTGCCAACCGTAGGTTATACGGTGAGGATCAACCCCGACCCCTTTCCCGCAGGAGAAACCATAAATTGTTGACCACCATGAGATATCGTAGTTGTTTAGTATTGGCGCCAAACCCGTCAGCTAAGAAGACCCAATCTCGGAATAACCTTACCAAGATGAAAGGACAGAAGAATTGCGGTAAAGGTTATGCCACTACCAGAAGAGCCCAGAGAAGGAATTATCCTTACGACCTGAGAAGACCGACACTGTCAAGAACAAGGATGAAGTATATGAGTTTGGATGGAACCATAACAATGCTTCTAAGGGTGATAGCACCCCAGACTCCCTGTGATGATCGATGGATTTTGAGAAGACCCCAAAACCCAACCCATTTCTTTCTAGCCTCTCCGAATCTCGAGGGCGAGATTCATTTTAAGGGTGGTAGGTTTGTAACATCCCAAAATTCTAAATTTTGGAATGTTATAATAAATAAATAGATTTGATTGATTGAGTGAAACTGGGTGAAGTTCAAAACTTTTAGAAAGTTAAATGATAGGGAATAAAAGGACTTTCCCAAACTTTCATTTTGCATTCGTGATCTCCGTGAATTCAAATTCTTTTCACCACAAAACCCTGGAGAGAAGATGACATGACTTCTTCCATTTATTTAAATGACAAGGGGTGTTGAAAATATTTGAATTTCATTTGAAAATATTTCCAATTCTGAAACTTTATGCAATTCAATGATTTTCACGAGCGAAGATAAAATGACTTCTTCAAAACATATGAAATACTCTAGAGTCAAAAAGCGTCTTACATTATGGGACGGAGGGAGTATGAGTTGGGAGTTTCAAAGGATCAAATTCAAAGTCCTTTTGGAAATTATTTTTAATTTGGAGTTATTTGGATTTTATTCAAATTATTTTTCTCCAAAATAAAAATATATGGAAAATAGGGTAACATGATTCCCTACATCAGAAAATTGGATAAAAATAAATTTGAATTAATTTTGGTATTTTTAAAATGATTTTTACTGGATTTTACTAGAGCAGTAGCACTCTTCGATTTATTTGAATTTGTGTGGATTTTATTGGACTCCAGAAAAATGTTAAACTTGTAGGAAATCGTTTCCTGAACATTTTTATATATAATATGCCTATATAAAATTTTATTTTATTTTCATTATTCAGTTTTCCTTTCTGTTTCTATTAGAAAAACTATGTGCGTCCCTAAGTATTTGTTACCTACATGCTCATCATAGTACCAGCGGGCGCCCCATCATTTTTTTCTTTTACTATATGGGCCAGGCCCAGCCGACCCTATTTCTCCCCATATTTTTTCCATAGTTTTTTTTCTTTTCATTGTTTTCAATTGCTAAAAAAAACTGCATTACGCGCGGCCGGCCGAACCGCCTAAGGCCTTTAGGCCAATGCGAGGCGCCCCCCGTTTCTTTTCTTTTCGTCTACGTTTAGTCCCACATTGCCTAGCCTTTAATCCCTAAACCTCTTTTACACTTATAAATATAGACCCATAGAGCATCTAACAATCATTCGATTCGAGTTAAATCAATATTTTGATTTGACTAGATTCATATATAAAAATATATTTCTCCTCTCCGGCGGGAATTTTGGAAGTTGTCTCCTCACTCCGGAGTCGTCTTTTCTATACCTTATAAAGGTATATTTATTCCTTCTCCGTATTTATATGTTAGACCTAGAATTCTTTTAGCCGTAGCTATTTTTCTTTCGTAAAACAGCTTGGCCCTGATTTTTTAAATAGTCATAACTTTTTACTCGTTCATCCAAATTAGATGAAACCAACGCCCACTTTTTCGTTACGATCTCCTCTATCCAGTAATCCAACTCAAAAATGTTTTTGAAAATTTTAAAATTTGAAATAGACCAGATTTGAGTTTGAACTTCGTTTGATCATAACTTGAGTTTCGTAACTCCGTTTGAGTTAATTCTTTTTGCAAATTAAAGCTCTTGACCTAAACTTTCTGATAAGGCTAAATTCAAATAATTTTGGTACTGTTGTAAATTGTTTTATGTTGCAAGATTTATTTGCTCGGTTTTTAGTGTTTTCCGAATCGTCTTCTTCGATCTTTCTGATCTTTTGAGTGATTGCTTATGTGTGGTTACTATTGCTTGCTTATGATAGATTGACCGGAGTGTGACGAGTAGAACTATCAAGAGTTTTGAGTGCGCATCATCTTCATCAACATTGCAGGCAAGTTCACACTTTGATCATATCCCTTTTCATACCCAGTTTTTATGCATTAGTTTCACCCTCAAACATTGCATGAGTAGGATTGATAACATGTGGGTATCGGGAAGTAGTTGATGAGGTAGGAACCTATTGCCCTGCATTCAAACCTTGGAAGTTACTATTACGCTATGCTTATATTGCCATGCTACGCTCGTAGATGTGGATTGGGTTTGAGAGTATTCATGACAGATGTGAGATTGTTAATTAATGGTTTACTTAAGGTGGCAACTTTAACACACATCTGGGTGGATTGAGGCACCTGGGTATTCCGGCGATTACCTGTCTAGGCACCTGGGTATTCCAGGATTGCCTGTATTTTTTTGGACCATCACCCAGGCTCAAAGGGATCATGAGATTATTCATACTAGAAACTTCCGTGTGCAGCCACAAGCTACTATTGGCTCTAGCATAGTTGATTAAGTCGTGCGAACTCTTACAGTGGTAGACTAGCAGATGTAGGGGAAAGTAGGTGTAACGGTCTACCCATCGTAAGGTGCTAGCACTTCTAAAAGACTATGTCTCGGTCATCCGTTTCTCAAACACCATGTAGTGCGAGAATCTCAACGGAGGAGATCGAGTCTTGTGGGGGAAAAGTACACAAACCTTTGCAGAGTGTATAAACTAATCATGGTTAGCTGTGTCCCCGGTTATGGACGTCTTGAGTATCTAGTTCTTGGATTATCTTGTGGTCTCATCACGTTACTTAAATAATTTCTTGGGTTGTTAATGATTACTTTTAATTGGGATTGAGAATGCTGTCAACCATTCTCAATGTTTAACAACCACCATGATAGTTAAATAAAATTTATTCCTTTGCAGTAGGGAAAAATTGGCTTTATGCAAAACCTTATAACCATAGAGCTTTTCCACCAGCCATATATGCATGTAGTGATAGCCATATTTCAGCATTGCTCTACAGTGTGAATTTGCCAGTACATTCAATGTACTGACCCTTTGTGGCTACAACGTCTCATGTTGCAGGATGTCTTACGACGGGTAAGTGATACGTTAGGGTTACGATTTCTACACTCAACTTTGCCGTTGGTGTTGATGGGAATCCACAACCTTGTTACTTCCGCTATTTGGATTGAGGTAATAATGTTTTACATTACTTTCTACATGTGATTTATCTCTGTTATAAATCCTCGAGTACTGTGTGTGTCAGCATACCGATTCAGGGATGACACTTAAGCACAGAGACTTGACCGTCTGAGGTCGGGTCGCTACAGGCCATGAGGGTGGGGGGCGTGCCCACCCCCTAGGGCGTGCCCCCTGCCTCGTGGGCGCCCTTTGCTCCACCGACGTACTCCTTCCTCCTATATATACCTACATACCCCCAAACGATCAGATATGGAGCCAAAAACCTAATTCCACCGCCACAACCTTCTGTACCCATGAGATCCCATCTTGGGGTCTGTTCCGGAGCTCCGCCGGAAGGGGAATCCACCATGGAGGGCTTCTACATCATCACCATTGCCCTTCCGATGAAGTGTGAGTAGTTTACCTCAGACCTTCGGGTCCATAGTTAGTAGCTAGATGGCTTCTTCTCTCTTTTTGGATCTCAATACAATGTTCTCCCCCTCTCTCGTGGAGATCTATTCGATGTAATCTTCTTTTTGCGGTGTGTTTGTTGATACCCATGAATTGTGGGTTTATGATCAAGTCTATCTATGAACAATATTTGAATCTTCTCTGGATTCTTTTATGTATGATTGGTTATCTTTGCAAGTCTCTTCGAATTATCTGTTTGGTTTGGCCTACTAGATTGGTTTTTCTTGCAATGGGAGGAGTGCTTAGATTTGTGTTCAATCTTGCGGTGTCCTTTCCCAGTGATAGTAGGGGCAGCAAGGCACGTATTGTATTGTTGCCATCGAGGATAACAAGATGGGGTTTTATCATATTGCATGAATTTATCCCTTTATATCATGTCATCTTGCTTAAGGCGTTACTCTGTTTTCGTGAACTTAATACTCTAGATGCATGCTGGATAGCGGTCGATGAGTGGAGTAATTATAGTAGATGCAGGCAGGAGTCGGTCTACTTGTCTCGGACGTGATGCCTATATACATGATCATACCTAGATATTCTCATAACTATGCTCAATTCTGTCAATTGCTCAACAATAATTCGTTCAACTACCATAAAATACTTATGCTCTTCAGAGAAGCCACTAGTGAAATCTATGGTCCCCGGGTCTATCTTTATCATACTAATCTCCCAACACTTTATTATTGCCTTTGATTTTTTACTTTGCTTTTATTTTACCTTGCATCTTTATATCAAAAATACCAAAAATATTATCTATCATATCTACCAGATCTCACTCTCGTAAGTGACCGTGAAGGGATTGACAACCCCTAATCGCGTTGGTTGCGAGGAGCTATTTGTTTTGTGTAGGTACGAGGGACTTGCGTGTAGCCTCCTACTGGATTGATACCCTGGTTCTCAAAAACTGAGGGAAATACTTACTCTACTCTGCTGCATCACCCTTTCCTCTTCAAGGAAATCCAACGCAGTGCTCATGAGGTAGCAGCAGCACTAAGTTTTATAATACTGATTTTTGAATATTTCATGTTGTTGGTTACTTAGTGCTAAGTGGTATTAAATTGGTTCTGGACAAATTTTATTTGTAATTATAAGGATGGATTTTGTTATGGTATATTTTCTGGACCAACTACATGAGATCTATTTATTAGAGAACTCCATTATTCTGTAGGTACTGAAAATGCCTTGTGTTCAGAATGAATTAGTGTCCTATGTTTCTTATGTTTACTGAAAATGCGTCCCAGAGAACTGAGAGAGTAATGGCATATTTTTGTTAAATCAATTACCAGTTTTCATTATTGCTAGGCCCGGTGTACTTGGTCCAATAGAAATACTAATAGATCTAACGTGAAATACCAGGAATATAGGAACGCGACCTTATATAAAAAATTATCTTGAATGCCTTGCTAATCATTGTCGTAAGATTACAGCAAGATGCCCCAGATTAGTTCCTCGCCTCACAAGTCATTCCGTAAGATTACAACAACATCATTTGATTTTTATACTGCCACTTTGACGCGCCATATTGTCTGCACACATGCACATAGTAAATTATTGACATGCAGGAGGTAGTAAATTGTTGACATGCATGAGGTAATATTACGGTGCTCCCTTTTGCTTTACAGAACTGAGATGCTCGGCTGTAATTTTACCCCGCATGCTTTTCTTTCTCATGTTTTCAAACCTGGCCGTGGGAGATGGGTTGGGGTGAGGAATAAGAATTCCTCACCCAGGATGACAAATAGCGCGACCCTATATATATACATATATATACATGCACACATAAACACTATTCTGATCACGGAATCAGAATATTATTCTGATCGCAACCTGAACTTCCTGAGTTATACAGCCTGAACTTCCGTCTGTACCAACCGGACCTTCAGGCTATCTTCGCAATTGTGTCTCCCCGCGCGAATTATTCTGGCCAGTCATGTTCTATGTGATGTGAGTGTATCCTGGACACGGTTTTTAGCAACTAAATGCTCATTTTAAGTAGCAATCTCGCTCATTGGCGGATTTCACTCTCGGGTCGTGATGAACTTGCGTCAGTTGCAATTTTACTGCCTGAGTTGTTCGATCTGAACTTCCCCCGGAGCTAGGTTGAACTTCCGCTAACATTGCTCAAATGGGACTTGCGATATACCGTTGGAAAGCTATGGACATGAGTATCATGAGCCAAGTTAAAATTTTGGCAAAATGTAAGTGGTTTAAGAGTAGTTTTGGAAACCATTTTTTCTTAATATAAAAAACGTGAATCGTATTTTCGAATGCATTTTAAACCGTTTATTGGAATGAGGCAAATAATATGGCGTTGGAAAGCAGCTGCAAAACCGCTCCTTCCACAGGTCGAAACTTTTCTCTAATTCCCTATGGTTAAAGATTAATTTGGAAAATCGTAAAATTTTGCAAACCGAACAGCCGAGTTCATATTTTCGATGCCATTTCTAAATGGCTAATCCAATTGAGGCAAATGACATGGCGTTGGAAAGCTTATGAAAATGCGCTCTTTTTCATATTGAAAGTTCTTTCAAATTTTTAATGATTTAAAAGTAATTTAGAAATCGGTAGAAGTTCCACTGAGTTTGTATTTTTGAGCAAATTTTTAATGTACGTCCGAATGCAGCAAATGATATGGTGTTGGAAAGCTTGAGAATATGCAAAACTTTTTGGTATATATTGTTTTGCAAAATTCCTAACGGTTTTAAGTCAATTTTGAAAATGCTTAAAAGCTTTTTGGCTGTAATTTGTGCAAACTTTGATGGAATGGGACAGATAATATACTGTTGGATAGCTATCGAAAATGCGAAACTTTTTCGTATGTAAAGTGTTCTCTAATTCCTAGCCATTTGCAAGTAATTTAGAAAATGTCGAGATCAGGATTTCTGCCTTCATCACGATACAGATTCTTCAAAAATGCACTGCCTGAAGTACTTGAACTTCTGTGGCAGTTCTGTTTGAACTTCGCTCTATTTTTGACATGATTTGTTTTTGCCCATAACTCCCAAACCACTTACCAGAATTGAGCAAATGATATATCGATGAAAAGCTATTGAAAACACACAACTTTCTCGTGTTGATCA
Organism: Triticum dicoccoides; assembly: GCF_002162155.2. Taxonomy (NCBI): domain Eukaryota; kingdom Viridiplantae; phylum Streptophyta; class Magnoliopsida; order Poales; family Poaceae; genus Triticum; species Triticum dicoccoides. The sequence goes on along the minus strand of NC_041387.1, from coordinate 271,112,773 downwards.
GTTTTTCATACTCATGATGGTTCAAAAGATTTTTTTTGAATACATAAAAGCGTGCTTTAAACGGTATACATGAAAATTTTAAACCGTTCATCAAAATGTAGCACATAGTATACCATTGGAAAGCTTATGAATAGCAACAAGTTTTTCATGTAGACAGGTGTTACAAATTCGTTGCCATTTGAGAGCAGTTTTTAAAATGGCAAAACAACATTGTTTTTTTGTTTTATTTCAACATTTTAATGAACGTGAACTTCTTGCAACAAACCTTTTAAGCTTTTTGTTTTCTATTCATATGTTCTTACGTGAAACACATTCTGTGTAGTAGTTGAACTTCCCGTTGTTTTCACCTTGAACTGCTGACACGTATTTTTGTTGAACCTCTATCACAAGAATTTTTGAACTTTCTCAAGCCGAGCACTTGAACTTCTAGCAACAAAACTTTTTAGCCTTTTCTTTTTCATTCCTTTTTAATACAAAATGCACACACTTTAGTACATGAACTTCTGGGAGTTATCAATCCGAACTTCTCTCGGTTACGCGAAAATATCTGAGGTTTTTATAGACATTGAACCGCTCTACCATTTTTATTTGAATTTCATTGTGTTTTTTTAGAAATATGGAAATTGGAGTTTTTTTAGAAACATCCAACTTCTTCGTTATTTCAAATTGAACTTATTGGTTTTATTCTTTAGTAACTGAAAAATAATTATTTGCCAAATAAATATCAAATTGCTCCGCCTTTTCGAATTGAACTTCTTGGTTGTATTATTAGAAACGAGAAAACCTGAATTTAATATATACATTGAAGTACTCGTTTTAAAAAATTGAACTTCTTGGTTTTAATCTTTAGTATTGGGGAAGTCTGAGTTTTTTTATAAACATCAAATAGCTTCATTTTTTTACTTAAGACTTCTTGGTGTTATTTAAATTTGAACTCTAGGTCTTTTCCAAAAGAGGGAAAATCGTTTTTATAAACTTTTTGAATGGCTCAGGTTTTTTTAATTTCACCTTCTTGGTATTGTAATAAACATTGTACTTTTCCATTATTTGAATTTGACCCTCCATGTTTTTTTACAAATAGGAAAATTTATTAGTGTATAATTCCGAATTCATGGTTTTATAATTAACAACATTTTTATACACATGAACTTCTCCTAAGAACAATATTCAGTATTCATCAAGGATGGGTACTGCCATATTTTTAATATGCAGATTGCCATAAAATCAAATAGACATGGTCTGTTTAGAAACACATGTAGCTACATACATATAAGCCTTTTTTAATGTACATATAAGAAAACACAAGGTAGTGACAGAATTATTCTAGAAGAAAAATAGTTGAAGGTAGTCATCTCGACTAATCTGTTTTCTTTTCATTAGTACATCTTCTGAATTTGTCATCACTACACTGCCATCAAAATATCACATGGCCAGCGTCTAGGGGCACAAGCATTATCCACTTCACAAGATTATTTTAGTTTAGTAGTACGTACTAGTTAGCACAACCAGAGAAGGTTTTCCTAGTGAGCAACCTAGTTGCCTGAACTTCTGAAGAACAAAAACAAGTATGGTGTCAAGTTAGATTTTCAGAGTAGCTAGTTCTTCAAAATTGACAGCTGAAGGTCGGGGCCTCCTCTAGCTGTAGGTCGACGTCTCCTACAACGGAAGGTCGCGACCTCCTCCAGCTGCAGGTCGGGGCCAATCCACACGTGGACTGGTGGTCAACCATTTGGCTTTCTAGACTGAATGTCTCTCTTTTGGACTTGCCGTGGCTGGAGGATGGAGGAGCTGGATCGGGGCATCACTCATCAGCTGGTACACAACCATGACGATAAACGACATGGGCCGCTATCGCGCACACGGCCTTGGGCAGCAACGGAGCCAGAGGTAGACGAAGGCCAGCGTGTCGTGGAGGCGGTCGGGGAGGAAGGCTACAGCAGCAGGTGGAGGATGGCCGCAGCGGTCGCTCGTTGTGGTAGGAGGCCGGTGGCTGCAGCGTCATGCTCCTCGTCTACCGAGACGCTCCAGTTCAACTCCGGTGGACGCGGCAAGAACGCCGCTTGAGGGAGAAACATTTTTTGGGGAGGTCAAGTCAGCTGTAGCGAGAAGGTCACCTCCCCGGAGGTCCACCGGAGTCGCGGGGTGGGGCGGCGGTGTCGCTCGCGTATGGCGGGGTGTGT
>NC_041387.1:271010982-271110127 GCF_002162155.2 Triticum dicoccoides | reverse complement strand
GGGGTGGGGGTGTCCGTCCATGGCGGCGGAGGTCGGGCGATGACCAGGGGGGGGGCGGGAAGCTCGCGCGGAGGCGGGGGCCCCGGGGAGATCATGCGGGGGCGCAGGGTGAGGGGGACCTGGGGTGGGGGCAGAAGGTTGGGTGGATTGGATTGGGAGTGTGTTTTTTCTTTTTTCGCTACCGTTTCCATGAGTTCGGGGAAACCTCATCGTTGCTATATAGGGGCGCCATGATCCAAATAAGTATTCTAATTTCGGGATTAGAATAGTGTTGTCCTATATATACTAGTAGAATGTTTGTGCGTTGCTACGGGCTACAACACACATAAATAAATCGAATAAATGATTAATGTCATTTTCAAAGTCGAAACTCATTTCTTTCTCATACGTCCAGTGCCCAACGGGCTCCCCAAAATTCAACCGTCTAGACAGTCCAGAGTTTTCCAAATCCAGATCATATGTGGGGGAGAAATATCATTGTCCGGACTATCCACCATTTATCTCAACCCGTGGGCACAACACAAAACCCCATCCCATGACACAAACTTTGTTTTTCCTGTCGGACCCTCCACTTCCCGCTCGGTTTCCCATTGTAGTGGGATGTTTCTCACTGGACATCTCTTGCTCTCCGACACAGCTAGCCAGCCGGTTGGCATTTGCTGCATCGTACCCCCAAGCTATCAAAAAGTATTCCTGGCACATGCATATTTGGCTTCACACAAAACTTTAGATCTCGTGTTGAATCATCATATACTGAATACGAAAACATTTAGAAACATGTTGATACTAATAATGATATAATTTATGATTATGTCTACACCCGAGCATCCTTTCTAGCAGAATGCTCGGGTGTTGCCATAGAACAATATAAGAGAAATGCATTCAACGAAGTGTTTCATCTTAATATTAATAGGTATAATGCAAGGAGGGTGATATGCCCCAATAGCAACATGTGTCATTAGTTGGTCGATGTGTGAAGTGTGATACTCTTGTTCTTATCTATGTCTTTAATAATGTGGATCGAGGTCCTCACTTCCTCCTTCTATGTGCATCACATCTCTTTATCCTCGTGGGTTTACTCTTCTATGTCCATCACGTCTCTTTCACCTAATTGTGTCTCCTACATCATCACCTCATAAGGTGACTCGTGCTTGCCTCCTAGTAATTTTCAATTTCCACGAACCCCTTGGTGTACTCTCATATATTCATAGTAAAATTAAGGGATAGCGTAAAAATGGCGAAAAACACCTCATAATTACCACAGATGGTTGTTGAGTAAAATAAGAAACCACATAGTTGCATCAGACCAAGAAAATATCAAGTCTGTATGATTTATCAAATATTTTAAAATGTTCCTAGATGAAATGATAATTTTTTTTATAGTAATTCCATTCCATGGAGGGCACGTCAGCTTACATGTTTTGAGACATCAAATCGCTCCGCAGTTGTTCGCTAAAAAAATTGTACCCAGTAATTATCCTTCCACATGTTGTTGCCCAACCACTGGACCTTCCTTGTTGCAAACTAAGTTCCTCATTGTAGATGAATTCCTTAATCATCATCTTCAAAATTCAATTAGTACAAGATATATAGTGTAACTGCAGAAACAATGTTAAGGCAAAAAACTGGTGCATAACAGGGGTTGATTCTTTTGAGCACATATCACCTAGCTTCTGGTCAAATAGCCTTAATTGGACATTCAAGGGTTCATGTTAAATTACTAAATACTATATTTGCAACAAAAGAATCAACAACTTCGAATATGTTTAGGCATGTACACTGTCATCAGAAAATGCAAGAAAGGAAGCAGCCAAAGATGACACTAATACTATGAACACAACTTATATGTTAAGTACTATATGCCATAAACTTGAATAGCATGTGAAACTACGAGAAAACAATGACATTAAGCCATGCATGTGCACTTAAGATTACATCAGAGATGGTGATGGATGCTGTTTTATTTCATGAAATTTATTGCATAAAAAGGGGATATCTATCTACTGATATTATTCATTGTGCGATATGATGGAGAAATAAACACAATGGAATCTTTGATCAAGCTAGATGTCAGGACTTCGTGCAAGGTACTGATTTAAATAATTGTAGTTATAAATTATAAATCATGTGACCATGAGCAGTAGTAAGATATGCTTCTGCAGACCAGATAATAATTCAACATTGAGCATGAATCCATGAACCACAAAAAATGGCATGCTTCTTTTACTAACAGGAAAACATACGCCACATAGAAAGTTGTGCTAAGTATACTTCATACCCAAGTGGTTTGCATTAGCCTGATAGTATGTGTTTCTAATAGATATTGCTTATCACTCATGTCAATTGATGCTCTCCTTCAGCTTAGGGCCTTCCATTTTCTCGTGCCACCACACATGTCACCTAAATCCAAATGGATGAAATACTGTTCAAGGGAATACATTCTTCATAAGCTTGACAACACTAATATAAAATAATTGTAAGCCTAATACATTCTTCATAAGCTTGACAAGGGCATTAGCCTGCTAGTATGTGTTTCTCCGAAGTGTAATACCACCATTCCTGACCCAGAAACCGAGGACGATGATGAAGCGGATGCCAAATATGATGGTCCGCTAATCTCCCACTTGGTTGGTGAGGTTACTGAGGTTGTATTGGATGACGCAAGACTTGGGTCCATGTTATGTAACTTCACGGCATCTTCGCAGAAATCTAAATCACACACCTCTAAAAAGAAACAAAAACCGCCCAAGAAGGCGAAGAGTTCCACACCAATCCGATTTTCCATATGAGAGGCATGTTTTGGAATAGCAGAGGCCTCTTAGACTTGGCTAAACATAAACACATTGGTGATTGTGTACGGGAACATGGTTCGGATTTTGTGGCAATTTTTGAGGCTGGTAAGTGTGACTTTCGCCCGCATGTCCTCGCTCACCTATCAGGTGGTTTCGACTACACATGGCATAGTCTACCAGCTCGTGGAAGGTCTGGAGGAATCCTTCTTGGGATACTGACAACAGTCATGGATTTGTTAGCTTTTTCGATCGGTGAATTTCATATAAAATTTCACCTAAGAAACAGAGCCGATAATTTTACATGGACTCTTGTCGCTGTCTATGGGGCTGCCCAAGATGAGCATAAATCTGCTTTCCTTCGGGAATTGGTAAATCTGGCTAAGGATAAACTGCATCCAATGCTTATTGTAGGGGACTTTAATATCCTTAGGTATCAGGAAGAGAAAACTAATGACCGTTCCGACACTCATTGGCATTTCCTATTCAATGTTGTGATAGACAGTTTGGATCTTCGGGAGGCCAGTATGTCAGGACGGCAGTTCACTTGGGCTAATACCGACATGTGCCGACATACGAGAAGCTTGATAGGGTACTCATGGATACCAAATGGGAACTAAAATTTCCTCTGGCAACCGTGCGAGACCTAGAGCGTATTGAAGCTTTATCGGATCATGCACCCATCATTCTGGATTCTAATTCTACGAACCCAGCTGCCCGATGCCGTTTCAAATTTGAATTAGGATGGATGCATAGGGATGGATTTGTAGACATGATCAAGAATATTTGGGAGAGGCCCGCTGTTGGTCATACACCTATTCAGAGATGGAACTTTAAAATAAGGGCCATGAGGCAACACCTCTCTGGATGGGCAAAACATACCAACGGGATTTATAAAAAAGAAAAACAACGGCTCTCCAGCATTATTGATGACCACAACAAAATTGCAGAGACGCGCATCTTATCTCAACAACAGATTGAATTAAAAAGTCAATCTAATAAGAAGATTGCCCATCTTTGGCGAGAAGAGGAGATCAAATACTACCAGAGATCCAAAGCCGATTTCATTTTGATGGGTGATAGTAATACAAGGCACTTCCAATTGGTCGCTAATGGGAGGCATATGAAGAAATGTATTTATAGTCTCCAACAAGATGAGGGGCGGATCGAAGGTCAAGAGGAGCTCAAAAAGTATATCACCGACTACTACAAATCTCTGTTCGGAGTGCGGTTGAAGGGAATTTCACCCTTGAGGAGACTCGAACAAATGACATTCCACAAGTCACGACAAATGAATACGATATCCTGACGGCACCATTCTTGGAAGAGGAGGCGTGAGAGCTATAGTGTTCCAAATGGAACATAACAAAGCTCCAGGCCCAGATGGTTTCCCCGCAGAATTCTATCAAAATTTATGGGATATCATCAAGGCTGACCTTATGGAGTTGTTCAATTGTCTTCATGCCGACCGACTTGAGCTATTTAGGCTTAATTTTGGCAAGATTGTCTTGTTGCCAAAGATTAAGGAGGCTGAACAAATCCAGCAGTTCAGACCCATATGCCGCCTTAATGTCAGCTTCAAGATTTCCACCAAAGTGGCTATGAATTGGCTTAACTCGGTCGCTCATGTTGTCCGACCATCTCAAACGGCTTTCATGCAAGGAAGTAATATACTTGATGGCGTAGTAATCCTGCATGAGACCGTCCCCGAGATGCATCAGAAAAACCTAAGTGGAGTAGTATTCAAGATTGACTTTGAAAAATCCTATGACAAGGTCAAATGGTATTTCCTCCAACAAGCCCTGAGGATGAAAGGTTTCTCTGAAAAATGGTGCCAGTGGATCCAAAATTTTGTAACTGGAGGTAGCGTGGCCATCAATGTCAATGATGATGCATGTCATTACTTCCAGACAAAAAAGGACTACGGCAGGTTGACCCCATGTCCCCAATGTTATTTAACATTATGGCTGACATGTTGGTGCTACCTCTTGAGCATGCGTTGGTTTTTCCCTTGAAGAGGAAAGGGTGATGCAGCAAAGTAGCGTAAGTATTTCCCTCAGTTTTGAGAACCAAGGTATCAATCCAGTAGGAGGCCACACGCAAGTCCCTCGTACCTACACAAACAAATAAGAACCTTGCAACCAACACGATAAAGGGGTTGTCAATCCCTTCACGGCCACTTGCAAAAGTGAGATCTGATAGAGATGATAAGATAATATTTTTGGTATTTTTATGATAAAGATTAAAAGTAAAGATAGAAAAATAAACGGTGATAGAAATAACGGGAGATTAATATGATGGAAAATAGACCCGGGGGCCATAGGTTTCACTAGTGGCTTCTCTCAAGATAGCATAAGTATTACGGTGGGTGAACAAATTACTGTCGAGCAATTGATACAAAAGTGCATAATTATGAGAATATCTAGGCATGACCATGTATATAGGCATCACGTCCGTGACAAGTAGACCGACTCCTGCCTGCATCTACTACTATTACTCCACACATGAACCGCTATCCAGCATGCATCTAGAGTATTAAGTTCATAAGAACAGAGTAACACATTAGGCAAGATGACATGATGTAGAGGGATAAACTCAAGCAATATGATATAAACCCCATCTTTTTGTCCTCGATGGCAACAATCCAATACGTGTCGTTTCCCCTACTGTCACTGGGATTGAGCACCGCATGATTGAACCCAAAGCTAAGCACTTCTCCCATTACAAGAGAGATCAATCTAGTAGGCCAAACCAAACTGATAATTCGAAGAGACTTGCAAAGATAACCAATCATACATAAAAGAATTCAGAGAAGATTCAAATATTGTTCATAATCTTGATCATAAACCCACAATTCATCGGATCTCGACAAACACACCGCAAAAAGAGTTACATCAAATATATCTCCAAGAAGATCGAGGAGAACTTTGTATTGAGATCCAAAGAGAGAGAAGAAGCCATCTAGCTAATAACTATGGACCCGAAGGTCTGAGGTAAACTACTCACACATCATCGTTGAGGCTATGGTGTTGATGTAGAAGCCCTCCATGATCGATTCCCCCTCCGGCGGAGCGCCGGAAAAGGCCCCAAGATGGGATCTCATGGGTACAGAAGGTTGCAGCGGTGGAAATAGGTTTCGTGGTTCTCCTGGATGGTTTTGGGTTACGTAGGTATATATAGGAGGAATAAGTAGGTCGGTGGAGCCACGAGGGCCCCACGAGGGTGGAGTGCGCACCCAGGGGGGGGGTGGGGTAGGCGCGCCCCCTTGCCTCGTGGCCTCCTCGTTGATTGCTTGACGTCCACTCCAAGTCCTCTGGATCACGTTTGTTCCAAAAATTACGCTCCTGAAGGTTTCATTCCGTTTGGACTCCGTTTGATATTCCTTTTCTGCGAAACACTGAAATAGGCAAAAAAAAACAGCAATTTGCACTAGGCCTTGGGTTAATAGGTTAGTCCCAAAAATAATATAAAAGGGTATAGTAAAGCCCATTAAACATCCAGAACAAAATATATAATAGCATGGAGCAATAAAAAATTATAGATACATTGGAGACGTATCAGTTGGCTATTCTGATTGAGCGCGCCAAGCAGGACGGGTAAATTGCTGGGGTATTACCACACCTTGTGGATGGTGGCCTCTCTATTCTGCAATATGCTGATGACACAATACTTCTTATGGAACATGACCTGAACAAGGCTCAAAACATGAAACTCCTGTTGTCAGCGTTTGAGCAAATGTCAGGTCTTAAAATTAACTTCCATAAAAGTGAAGTGTTCTGCTTTGGATAAGCCGTCGAGGTAGCGTCTGATTACACGGACCTGTTTGGTTGCGCACTTGGCCAATTCCCAATCAAATATCTGGGAATACCGATTCATTATCGATGTCTCACCATTGCAGAGTGGAAGCATGTAGAGGAGCGGCTAGAGAAACAGTTGAGCAGTTGGAAAGGCAAGTTGCTCTCAGTTGGAGGACGGCTGGTTTTGATAAACTCTATCCTCACAAATATGGTTCTCTATATGCTTTCTTTCTTCCAACTCCCAGAAGGGGGTCTTGCAAAGATTGGACTATTTTAGGTCCAGATTCTTTTGGCAAGGAGATGATGAAAAGAAAAAATATCGGCTGACCAAATGGAGCGTGGTTTGTAGGCCGAAAGACCAAGGTGGCCTTGGAATTCATGACTTGCATGTCAAGAATGAGGTCCTACTTAGTAAATGGTTGTTCAAACTTCTTACTGAGGATGGTGTTTGGAAAACCATGCTACACAACAAGTATCTAGGCCAAAAGGTGGTGTCTCGGGCATATTGGAAACCTGGCGACTCACACTTTTGGGCTGGCCTAATGGCGGCAAAGAAACAACTCTTTTGCTTTGGGTCTTTCGTGATAAAGGACGAGTCAAAGATTCGTTTCTGGGAAGACATCTGGCTAGGTAATGCTAGTCTCGGAGAATAATATCCAGCCATGTACAACATTGCTTGCGATAAGAACAATACTATTGTGCAGGTGCTCAGCTCATCCCCACCGAATATTTCGTTCAGGTGGGATTTGGTTGGCACCCGACTTATGTCATGGCATAATCTCTTATCCCGTCTGGATCTGATTAACCTGACGCAAGGCCGTGATGTGTTTCGCTGGAACCTTACTCCATCAAGGTCTTTCACGGTAGACTATGTATCATGCGCTCACACATTCTAAGGTACCAGAGAGCAATAACAAGAAAATCTAGAAGGCAAAGATTCCACTAAAAGTTAAAATATTCATGTGGTATCTTCGTAGAGGTGTTGTGCTAACCAAAGACAACCTTGCACGATGCAACTGGCCAGGAAGTAAGAAGTATTGTTTTTGTACTCATGACGAGACAATCAAACACCTATTTTTTCAATGCAAGTTTGCGCGGTCTACGTGGTCAGTCATCCAAATAGCGTCAAATTTGTATCCGCCCACAAGTGTTGCCCATATTTTTGGTCATTGGTTGGACGGTATTTCAAATAGGTTCAAAACGCTAATAAGGGTGGGATTTTATGCCTTACTATGGTCGCTTTGGCTATGTAGAAACAATTTGGTTTTTAATGACAAAAATGCTTCTCCTCTGCAGGTTATTTTACGTTGTACGCACTCGCTTCGTATGTGGTCTATGCTACAACGCGCGGAGTACCAACCGTTATTCAAGGCGGTGTGTACACGATTGGAGCAGGTGGCTATGGAGTTTTTTACCCAACATGGGTGGCAGCATAATCTCCGCATTGGTCCACCAACCGTTTCGACATAGGCATAGTGTCGATCTATATGACTCTACTGTTGCCGAATTGTCATTTTTTTCTTGTCAGATTTTTGATGTTTGGTTGTGTGCATCCTAGTTATGCAGAGGCCGGGTGATACTCTAAATGCTTTGTATCGCTTGATGCTACATTTTGAGATAATAAAAGCGCCCTTTATTGGAATGAAATTGGGAACTATTTTGGAAATAAAATAAAGTAAAGTCAGCACTCTTGTATTCTTGGTATGCAAGATGGCATGTAAACAATCGATGAGATATTAGAAGTGATAACAATATACGTCTGGATCTAGTCAAGTTTGTCCTATTTGTGTTCCATGCATGTGCAGTTTATTAATCTTGGCAGATATTAAAAAGCGATTAGATCGACATTGTAAGCAAGATCTGACCTTGAATTAACAATGTGAAGCAAGATAATGTTTATATAATTTCATATCATATTGCTACGCTCCGAGGAGCAAACACACCTACATGTGATAGATAGTTAGTCAGGAAATAAATGTGCATTCAGTAGTACAATAGTTGGTATTCTGACTTGGATTCCAAGTTTTTATTACTTTATTGAATCTCTAAAATGAAGTGATGAATGTGTTCTCTTTTTGAATAGTATGTTATCTGATTTAGCAATGCCCGTCACTTCGGAACCTGTTGTTACCGAGAAATACAACAGAAATCTAGAGAGTGCCATTTCCTTTGCACTCATCAGATTCCAAAATATAATTAGCTATAGAATAATAAGATAGTAGGAAGAGACACATGCTAAAAATAAATTAGCAAACATAAGTACATTTGATCAAGGCAAGGGAGCATGATTTCTTTGATCGATGCAAGCCTCATAATAAGTTAAGAAACTAAACATTTAAAACTGGACAAAATACTACAGAAAATAATCCAAGCAATCACTACTGTAGGATGCTGCTAATGCGACACTATGATTAGAGACCCTTTGAAGAAACTTTGTGCGATGCATTAATCGCAAACGGGGATGTAAAAGAACTGTCAAAAAAGGTGCAAAACATTTGCGATGGCGGAGCCATCAAACACGGTTTAGATTTTAGTTGCATGCGCGATGCAGGGCACATGGTTAATCCATTCGAACTGTTTGCGATGAGGCAGAACAACAGAAACGGGCAGCCATATCAATGTGTGTGCGATATACGGCATACAGTTTGCTCCGATGAACTATTTGCTATTAGGGAGTGCAAAGGAAACAGTTAGCCAGATCAAGGTGTGTGTGATATACGACATACAGTTCACTCGGACGAACTGTTTTCGATTAGGGAACACAACAGAAACGGTTCAACTTAACAAGATGTGTGTGATACGTGGCAAACAGCCGACTCGGATGAACTGTTTGCGATGAGAAATTACAACACATGTGGTTATTACAGTTGGTTCATGTGTGATCTGTGTGTACAAAAAATTTGAAAAATGCAAACTAGTCGCTTGCGGTGGCTAGGAGTATTGCACACGATGTGTTTGCGAGTACTCGTGTGCGATGATTAGTAAGTTACACATACGTTTCCTTATGCTAACACTTGTGTGATAAATAACACGTGGCACCAGATACGGTATTCTGGTTGTGTGTGTGTTCCAGCGAATGCTTCCCGCGCTCCAGCGAATGCTTCTCGCGCTCCATGTGGGTGAATTGTAAAATCCACGCCTCTTCCCTCATCGGTTTCCCGCCACCAGCTAATGGCTTACTGCATATAACCCAGGCGGCAACACACCCTCATGACACTCTGCGCAGATCTAGTCCTCACCCATCTACCATTAGTTATTCCAAGCATGCCAGGAAACGACCAAAGCTTCGACGTCGACGCCTACCTGCGTTACATCTTCGGCGAGGAGAACGAGACGGAGCAGGTCAGGGAGCAAGAGCTTCATCGGCCGGTGCAGGCACCATGGCCCATCGGCAGCGATATCGGCGTGACAGGCCTTGGGCACATAGTTGACATATTGCAGAGGAGGTGTGATGAGCAGTTTGCCATCCACCGTGCAAAAGATCCAGAGTTGCTCGGCGACATGATCGACGACCCACCCAAAGAGCCGCTGTCACCAGTGCTCATCGAGAGCCTGATGCCCCGCAAGGAATGGGCAGAGGACCTCTGCGATTCAGTAATTGACAGGAAGCCTGCGGCTTCATCATTACCCGTGGCGGCCGTGTCCACCTCGATCCAAATGATGTGGTGGCTAGGCTTGAGCGCATCCTTGGCAGAGTTGACGTCCCTGATGAAGTAGAACATCGTCAACGTGATATCTTCAGGATGCGGGTGATGGGCGGAATTTCCTACCAGGCCAAAGACATGGAAATGGAGCAGTTCCGCGGAGATGTCATGCACGCGATTGCACGTTTTCAAGCTCTTCTGGAAGAGGCCCAGCAGCTCCAAGAGCCTCCCGGCGCTAGCAGCTCCGTAGGCGGAGGCGGATCGGGGCACTTGGAGTGAACGACCGCAAGGGTGCTACGCTGATCATGGAGTCCGAGAAGACCATCGTCGGAAGGCCGCCAGCTCAGCCTTTTACCCTATATTTTCTTTTATTTGTATGCATATGTAGGTCATGAGTGTTCTGGGCCTTGCCGCATGTGGCATTTTAAGTTATCCTGAATATGTAAGACAATTATTAAGAATTATTAACTGTTGCCATTGTAAATTTGCCTCAACGGCGAGCAGAGCGCGTGCAGGGACGCCAGAGCGGAGCGCGCCGCAGCCGCCTCAATTGCGAGCAAAACGCGCGGACGGACGTGAGTAGAGCACACCGCGGCCGCCTCAACGGCGAGCAACCACGTTGTCTACCTTCTGCCATCAATAAATTTTGACCTTGTTTCTCGTCACATTGCAGATTACAACGCAATAAGTAATTGCAAATCTGTTCACACCTATCATACTAATATGTGTTCACACTTAGCACCGGGCTACAAAAACTACCCAATCGAAAATTGCTTCACAGTTCCTCTCCTCATCACCACAAAGCTGGTCATTCCTATCAAGTCGTTCCACCATGACCGGTAGGAGGAGTTTCGGGTGGACATATAACCAGGCAGCAAAGACCAAGGGCGCGGAAGCACTAGAGAGGTCCCGCCGCGAAGCTGCAGCCGCAACAGAGATGTCCCGGCACGCCGCGGAGCCCTTGAACAAGCTCTCAAGGGAACGCGAGGGCTCTCACAAGTGCACTCGCCGCGTCAGTGATTGCGATGAGCTGGTGTTGCTGAAGTCCTTGGCTGGTGATGGCGACATTCTCCCTAGCCTCATTAAGCAGCAGGAGCTGGTCGACGGCTTGATGAAGCTGCTCGAGATCAGCCATGCCTCGGTTGACAAGGCGACTGGCCTCATCGAGCAACTCATGGGTGACGATGCGAAGTTTCTCAAGGCGCTCGCTGAGGAGTAGGAGGCCGCTGGCTGGAGGATGCTGCATGAGTAGAGCAGTGCCTCGGGGATGACGCTGATAGCGGTTGTCGAGCAACTGATGGATGACTTGAGGAAGCTCCATATCGAGCATGAGCAGGAGGTGGAGGAATCTGTGGCTGCTTTCAAGCAAAGTCATGAGGAATTGAAGAAGGAGGTGGAAGATGTCGTCGTCCGACGATCCATCAACGAGTAGAGACAATAGCGATCCAGTATGTTGTCTGTGATTTCCTTCTTCTCTTGCCCCCATGTCTTCCGGGCTTTGCCGCATGTGGCATTTTAAATTATCCGGAATCTGTAAGATAATTATTATCTGCGCCATCTTAAATTTGTCATCGTATTATCCGTTGCCATTTTATTTGTGGTTGTATTATCCATTGCCCTATGTGGCAATTTAAATTAGGCCGGAATACGAGTTGAAAACACGAACAAAGTAAATGCTGCCATGGGATCACAAGCAAACACCCTCCGGCCAGGTGCTTTAATTAACCCATTATGGAGAAGTTGTGAGCGAGGCGGGCGGCGGCTGGTGCATGGAGGTCAAAGAGCTCGCTTCCCGGTGAGCATGTGAGACCTTGCTGCTCGCACGTGTCCCGTCGAGCCTGCGAGGTGGACAGGATGCACGCGTCCCGTCGAGCCTGCACGGCGGACTGCTCGCACGCATCCCGTCGAGCCTGCATGGTGGACTTCTCGCCCTCGTCCCGTCTAATCAAACAGTTGCATGCACGCCATCGAGTATGGTTAAATTTTGACACGGTTAATATAATACAACCGTTTGCGATATTAACGTGTCAGCTATTTGTTTCAAAAAGGACTTCGTTGGCAATTAATGTGTTCACCTTGTCTCAAACTGGACGATTTTTTTACCACGGCATATATGTGCCATGTCATGGAACCATGCCAAGTTTAATGTTTTTTGGGTGAGTTTTGATTTTCTGGGATTTAAAAACCGAGATTCTCAATGTTTCAGGACAACAAGAAGTTTGTAATTCATTCTCATTCCTTAAATCAGACCTAAACATGCACCCAATGACACATGTACAATTTCCCACCCATTTTGCTTCACTGGAGCATGTGCTTGTAGTTCAAATTTGAATTACGCACTACATTAAATGCCTAGAAAACTTAATTAATATATACAATAGCCAAACAAACCCTGAACAGTTTTAAATTTCAGCACGACACTCCTGTTATTCTATGTTGCCTGTAGAAAACAAAGTTCAAGGTGAGAAGAGGCGGCGATTATCGTTTCGCCCACAAGAGGGGCATGTTTCCCTACCGGAACCACGAGGGTTGCGATAGGCTCCGGTTTGTAAGAGGCTTGTAATATAGCTTTGACCAAATTGGACAATTATATGTACCATGTAGTGACAACATGCCAAGTTTCATGATTTCCTGGTGAGTTTTGGATTTACAGAGATTTAAAAACTGAGATTCCCAATGTTTGAGGCCAAGCCAGGACAGCCAGACAGTTGAATTCGTTTCCATTCGTTCCATGAGACCTAAACATGCACCCCAAGGAAACATGTACGTTTTTTCTAGCCATTTTGGTGCACTGGAGCATGTATTTGTTGTTCAGATTTGAATTATGGACGTTAAATGCCTAGAAACTCAATTAATGAATAAAAAAGGTCAAACGAACGCTGAATAATTTCTAAGTTCAACGCGAACCTTCCTTTGTTCCGTGTCGCGTGTAGAAGAAAATACGAGGCTAGAAGAGGGAGCGATTATCGTTTGGCCCACAAGGGGACACGTTCCCCTATCGAAACCACGAGGGTTCTTGCGATAGGTTTGTAATAAAGCTTGGCCCAAATTGGCAATGTTTTTACCACGACATATATGCGCCATGACGTGACACCGTGCCACCTTTGATGACTTTGTAGTGATTTGTGGATTTATGGGGATTTAAAAACCGAGATTCGAAATGTTTGAGGACGAGCCAGGACACCGGTACGGTTGTAATTCAGTCCCATTCCTGGCTTGGGACCTAAACATGAACCCAAGGACACATGTACAATTTTTCTAGCCATTTTGGTGAACTGGAGCATGTATTTGTAGTTCAAATTTGAATTATGGGCATTAAATGCCTAGGAAAATCAATTAGTGTATAAAAAGGCCAAACGAACCCTGAATAAGTTTAAATTTCAGCACAGATATCCTATCACTCCATGTTGCCTGTAGAAGAAAATACAAGGCGAAAAGAGGGAGTGGTTACGTTTCGCCCACAAGGGGAACACGTTTCCCTATCGGAACCACGAGGCTTCTTTGAGAGAAGCTCTGATTTGTAAGAGGTTTGTAGTAAAGCTTGGCCCAAATTGGACAATGTTTTTACCATGACATATATGTGCAATGACGTGACACCATGCCACCTTTGATGACTTCCTGAGGAGTTTAGGATTTAGGAGGATTTAAAAACCAAGATTCCAAATGTTTGAGGACGAGCTAGGACGCGGGTACGGTTGTAATTCGTTCCCATTCCAGGCATGGGACCTAAACATGCACCCAAGGACACATGTTTAAATTTTCTAGCCATTTTGGTGAACTAGAGCATGTATTTGAAGTTCAGATTTGAATTATGGACATTAAATGCCTAGCAAACTCAATTAGTGTATAAAAAGTCCAAACGAACCCTGAATAAGTTTAAATTTCAGCACGGATATCCTATCATTCCATGTTGCCCGTAGAAGAAAATACAAGGTGAAAAGAGGCAGTGATTACGTTTCGCCCACAAGGGGGACACGTTTCCCTATCGGAACCACGAGGTTTCTTTGAGAGAAGCTCCGGTTTGTAAGAGACTTGTAATAAAACTTGCGCCAAAATGGAAGAAAAATTTCCTCGACATATATGTGCCATGTCATGACACCATGCCAGGTTTCACGATTTTCGGGTGAGTTTTGGATTTATGTGGATTTAAAAACCGAGATTCTTCTCACGAAATGTTTTCAAATAACACACGGTTCACTCGCGAAAGCCGTGTGCCCACCAAACAGTGGCCGATGCCCCCCTCCACCGGCTCCCCCCTTGCCGCGTGCGCGATCTGAGTCGTGTGTTCTGATTGGCCAGAACCCAAACCCCACAGATCGTACGTGTGCACTTTTGGATGCCCCCAGATTGAACGGCAACCCTGAGCCCTTTCGACAGCACATGCAGTACTAGGTTTTCTATACATGCTACTGTTTCTCTCCACTCCTCTCATCAGTTTCCCACCTCTTCTCCCATCGTTTTCCCGCTACCAGTGTCAGTGCTCATTAAAGGTTAGCGGCGACACACCTACCATGTAAATATCCCACATAGTTTCTAAAAGCACAAATGTGTGGGATAGGAGGGACTAGGTCCCATAGGGTGACCAGCGTGAAACGCCTTAATGGCAAGGAGGCAATTCTTATTAGCAAGGGGCGGCTTCCCATCCACTAGCCTAGTCGAATAGAACGCAGAAGTTAAGTGTGCTCGGGCTGGAGTAGTCCAAGGATGGGAGACCCGGTGTAAAGTTGCATATCTCAAGCTTCATTTAAATGCCATGACACGGTCATTATAGAGATATATTATATCTCTATAGTGACCTATCATGGCAATTATATAAACCTTGGGATCCTTGTTTTGCTAATTTGTACACTATGTTATTATGGGTTATTTTTGCTCTAGAAAATTAAAGAATGATTGAGTTGACCTGTCATGGCAATTATATAAACCTACTATGTTTTTATGGGTTACTTTTTGCTCTGAAAAATTAAAGAATGATTGACTTGACGTGTCATGACGATTATATAAACCTTTTTCAGGTTGCATGCAGGGTATAGTGGGCAGGGTGTTCTTCTTGAGCATGTCTCCCTTGTGCGGCCTATAGACGCGACACATATATGTGGGCTCCCCGAGGTATATATACTATCCTTTACCGACAATTAGGGGGCCCCACACAATCTATCCCTTTGACCCAACAACGAGAAGGGGTTGACCATGATGGTTTCCTATTGATACTAGTAAGGTACACGTGCATTGCACACCTGAGATTTGGTAACCAAATTATGAATAAATACCACACTATAGCATGTAAGCTTTGAGTCATATATGCATGATGTAGATGTTCGTTTAATTCTTATAGTTCATCTCATCCAGAATCAATTAGTTTTATAAAAAAATCTATTTTAAGATTCAT
Source organism: Triticum dicoccoides (assembly GCF_002162155.2). Classification (NCBI taxonomy): domain Eukaryota; kingdom Viridiplantae; phylum Streptophyta; class Magnoliopsida; order Poales; family Poaceae; genus Triticum; species Triticum dicoccoides. Next base: position 271,094,508 of record NC_041387.1, on the reverse strand, counting down.
GGAATTGTGCATTGTAAAGCATAAAGTAAAAAACAAAAAGTGACAGAAAAAAAGTTTGGGCAATTAAGATATGGAAGATTCTAGAACAAAGGAGAAGTGATTGTGTTTTGAGATTTGTGCATTATGCTTAAGTTCAACCATGGAGTCTTCTAGATTGTACATGTGGCAGAATCCGGTGGAATGAAGATGATATCCAACAGCCAGTAGTGCTCGGATTTGCCATTTCTGTACCGTCGAATTGGCTTCATCCAACGACCAACTTTCAAAGTTATTCGCACACTATATAGGGGAATAGATATAGATGTGTCCCATGCTAGACCAAATAAAGTTTGAGCGCATGTGTGGGATGACCTCCCTCCCCGCCGCCGCCTCGAAGTTGGGAAACCGATATCGTATGTATTGAACCAGGCTTGGAGTCGGGTACAGTGTTCGGTTTGTAATGTAGTTGGTGGCCCATCGAAGTTGCGAATTCGGGATTTAAACACATCACACACCACCGTACCAATACATATTTTCGGGCCGCATGCAGTGTATACGGGGTCTCTGATCGACCACATCTCCCTTGTGCGGTTTTTGTGACGACACGCATATCAGTGGGCTCCCCGAGTGTGTGTATATCATCCCTTTGACCGGTAATGAGGGGTATGCGTTGGACATGAATGGATTCCTCCTAGTTCATGTTAGGGCCGGTCACCATCACATGCCGCTCAATCAAAGCTCAAGCTCGTGTGTTGTCAAGATTCCCTCCCACATGCTCGGATTGCTGGGTTCGACCTACATCATACCCCGCGTATCTCGTCCCTAACTACCTTGCCTTCATGGTTGTTGTCTATATCGAGAGGTAGGCACCACATCCAAATTGTACATTATTCTATATTGAAAACACACACCACCCCTTCCCAACATACATCATTTTGGGGCGCATGCAAGAGGTGTTGGTTTTGTGGTCCCTCTCGTGCGATTTTTATGATGGTTCAATCTATTTGCCCAAGCGGTTTATCGACAACAACATTTGTCGTTTGAACAAATGATAGATTCATTGGTCCGTCTTATGGTAGGACATGGCGAAATGCATGTATGACCAAAGTATCGATTATTACGTGCATCCACTCCACTGACACGAAGTGGGAGGTGGTGGGCCAAGCATCCTAGATAGTGATAACCCACAAGTATAGGGGATCGTTTATAGCCTTTTTCAATAAATAAGAGTGTCGAACCCAACGAGGAGCTAAAGGTAGAACAAATATTCCCTCAAGTTCTATCGACCACCAATACAACTCTACGCACACTTGACGTCCGATTTATCGAAAACAAGTATGAAACTAGTTTGTAGGAGTGATGCTAGAACTACTTTGCAAGAATAAAACTAGAAGTACTTTGCAAGATAATAAAAGTTAGGTGTTTATAAAAAGGATTTGTGTCAACAAGAAAGTTATTTGTCCCTAGGCAATTGATAACAAGTACCGGTAATCATTCTTGTAATTTTATATGAGGGAGAGGCATGAGCTAACATATTTCTCTTGGTTCATATGCACTTATGATTGGAACTCTAGCAAGCATCCGCAACTACTAAAGATCATTAAGGTCATGAAACCCAACCATAGCATTAAGTATCAAGTCCTCGTTACTCCCATACGAAACAACCCAGCTACTCGGGTTTAAGCTTCTGCCACTCTTGCAACCCACCATACACTACTGCAGGATGCTGCTAATGCGACACTACGATCAGAGACCCTTCGAGAAACTATGTGCGATGCAATAATCGCAAATGGTGGTGTATGAAAACCATCAAAAATGTATAAAACGTTTGCGATGACGGATGCATCAACACGGTTCAGATTTTAGTTGCGTGTGCGATGAAGGACATACGGTTCAGTTCAATTAACTATTTGCGATGAGGAGGAACAAAAGAAATGGGCAGCCAGATGAAGGCGTGTGCGATACACATCATACGGTTCACTCGGATGAACTGTTTGTGATTAGGCAACACAAAAGAAACGGGCAGCCAGATGAAGGTGTGTGCGATATACAACATACGGTTCACTCGGATGAACTGTTTGTGATTAGGCAACACAAAAGAATGCAGCCAGATGAAGGTGTGTGCGATATACGCATGCGTTTCACTTGGCCCTTGTCGTCAGTGTGTGACCTCTATGGCAACCGTTCGCTCCCCAGGCGCCTCTTCGTGTACTATGGCAACCGTCTACCGCCTCTTTGCCTTTCCCTCTTGATTTGGAACTGCTGTCGCATGCTCTTCCTCCCTCCATTTTCCTTCACCCTTTGTTCTACCATTGTTCAATCATCTTCTCCATGGAGGGAACAGGCCGAAAACGACACTGTTATTCTTGCCCCGATCTGAAAGATGACGTGGTGGAGGAACTCATTGATCGGTGCAACGTCATCACCTCGGCTAGCAAGGCAGGTTCGTTCAAGACCATTCTCGACTCAACTAATAACATCATTACAAGGAACCCAAGGGTCCATGAGCGATTTGATCTCCCCTATCTTCTTCGTCGCGACCCTGCTGACTGGCGCGGGGACGAGGGAAGCCTCGCCTTGTGCAAGTTGATGCCGCTTGATAATGATACGTATGATGTTAAGATGCCATCGCTTGAGGGCAAGGCTTGGGCACACACAAATGGAGATTGGGTTGTTTATATTGGGTACAACTGCGTGTGGGAACTTGTGAATGTGTACACTCGTCACCGGGTTCCACTTCCAAAAATCTCAGATGACTTCCCAGAGGTTGATTACACCGGTATTCTACGTGAGTTCAAATACGATCATGGTGACTGTCGTCTACGGAAGATAGAAATTTGTCGAGTTCCCAACTGCTCTTGGGATTACATGAACTATGAAGTTGTTGCTATCTTCGACAAGCTTGTTGCCATCCTTACTTCCATGCCTCGATGGATATTGCTCAAAAATCAATTTCTGTACACGGATGAGTACTGTGATGCAATTAAATACGAGGGTCTTGTGTTTGCTGCCACCACTTGTGGCACTATTTTTGCATGGAATCCTAATGCTTTCGGTACGCTTGTCTTCCACCGTAATTATAATTGTTTCATCCACATGGATGCGGGTTAGCTAGTTTCCCTTTACTAATTAACCTTCTTGTGTTTCCAAGGTCCTATGAACATTCCACCACCTATACTTGAATTTTTTTATAACCAAGGGGGAGATGACGATGCTGATGATCACGAGCATGGGGATGAGCAGGACCCATATACTCGGTGGCGCCTGGCAACTTATTCCGATGGATCACCTCTTCTTGTTTGTATACAGGGCACTGCTAATGTTACTAAGGAAGCAGGTGTTGTCTCGCATGGTCGCACTCTCCGGACCTATTCCAACATCCGTTGCAGGGTATTCAGGATGGATACTAGTGTACTAGTGCCAACACCTTCTCCCTAGTTCAGTATTGAAAGTTTGGAGGAAACTCGCTCTTCCTTGGATAAAACTATCCAATCATGGTGGAAGGCGATCCAGCTGCTGTTGACACAATATTACTACCATTTATGAGAAGCAACTATAGCTATACCTCAGACATTGATATGCTTCCCTACCGTCCCAATATGGGTCCTGACATAGGCCGCTTCAACCTGGATGATCAGTCCTGCGTTCGTCTCGAGATTGACAGTAGCCGGCCCTTCCCAAAGAATCACTTCTGGTTCAAAGCAAACGTTTCCAACGCCGACGAGTGGTTGAGCTGAAGTTCATTTCATCGCTTTGTTATTTGTTGTGTGAGAAAAACTTTACTTTACTAGAATGTTTTGTTGGAAATGATCTATAATCCAATGTGTATCCGCGTTGTTGTTGTGGGTTGATGATTTGTTGTATGTAATCAATGGTACATTTGCATATGCGCCCATCAACTCACGCCTGCTAGTGGTGTCCATATGAACAGTGCTAGTGATTTTAGTTGCAAAAATTAGATAGTGCTAGTATTTTTAGCTGCATATTTTGACAAATCGCAGTGTTACAAGGTTGACAAATGGCAATGTTACTAGATAAACAAATGTCAATCTTTCTAGTTTGACAAATGGCAACATACCCGAAATGACAGATATGCAAATCTTACCCAATTGTTTGTACGTGGTTGCACACGGGTCATGCAAAACAACCGTTTGCGTTGAAGGGATGCAGAAATCCTGCTCGGCAGATTTTCCCTTGGCTTCCTGGGGAAGCTGTCGGTTTGCATACGGGTGTTCTAACTAAACCATTTGCGATGAGTGTTTTATATCTAAAAACCATTGACGTTTTTTTCAAAAGAAAATCATTTAATAAGTCTGTACATTAAGAGAGAAAAACACAAGTTCATTCAAACCATATCTTTCATTCAGTCACACTGCAAATTTATATTCATATGATCGAGAATTTGAGATACAGTATTAAACCCCAAAAAAACTATTTCCGGCGGCGGCGGAGGCGGCGTGCTACACCGTCGTTGTCGTTGTCGTCCTCCGGGACGCCGTTGTTGAAGTCTTCAAGGTAGCATGAAATGTTCTTCACTTGTAAATCAAACATCATGTCGTCGCGCGATCGACGGGCGGGGCACGGGAGGACGGCAACTGGAAGCGCTGAGAGGTAGCGGTCGACGGCAGCGTCCCATGCCGCTGAGGGGGCGCGCGCACGGGCACGGGCGCGGCGGGTACAACGAAACGCACGGGGACCGGCGCCGCGGTGGGTGGAGGGGCGCGCACGGGCAGGGGCACGGGCGCGGCAGGTGCAGCCAAACACATGGGGGCCGGCGCCACGGTGGGTGGAGGGGCGCGCACGGGCACGGGCGCTGGCGCTGGCATGTACACGAGCTCGCCCGGGTCCGCGGAGACCTTGCTGACGCCCGCGGCGTCCAGCTGTGCGATAGTGCTCGGCGACCAGCCCGTCAATGCTATGGGGTTGGTCGCTGGCGCGGGCGCAGGGATGGGAGCTGGGATAGAAGCAGGGGCAGCAACCGCCGCGGCTAGCTCGTTCTGGGCCATGTCCATGAGGCCCCATTCCTCCTTATTTTCTATCTCCTCCGGCTCGGACTCGACTTCACCAAACTTGAAGACTAGTGGCAGATGATCATTCTGCGGCATGGCATTGGTGGAGGTCTGCGGGAGGGAGGGGAATTGGAGGCGAACAGTAAGGCCGCCCGTATTAAACAGCGGCTCGGGCGCCATTAATGGTGAGGAAGGCGGGCGGCGATGGAAGTTAAAGGGCTCACTTCCCAGTGAGCCTGCACAGCATACAGCTCGCACGCTTCCCGGTGAGCCTACGCATTGGAGGACAACTTGCATGCCTCTCGGTCAGCCTATGCACCGGACTGCGCTCGCACGCCTCCCGTTCAGTCAAGGTCAAGCAGCTGTCCGCATGGAACTTCCTACAACCATTTAAACCAAGACACATGGCGTCACGTGAATGGTTAATAGAACGCACACGGGTTGAATTATACAAACATTTGAGATATTAAAGTGGCAGCTATTTATTCAAAATGCCTTTGTTGGCTGTCATTAGTCGAGTGCGCCTTCTCTCAAAATGGACACGAAAAATGCCACAGCATGTCGGGTGCCATTCCATGATAGCATGCCAAATTTCATGAATTTCAGACGAGTTTTGGATTTACTAGAATTTAAAAACCAGGCATCTCAATGTTTTGCCGGCAATCAATGGTGCCCTGGTGTTTGAAATTCATTCCCATTTCTTGCATGGGACCTAAGCATGCACCCAAGGACACATATTTGATTTTTTAACCAATTTATATGCACTGGAGCATGTGCATGTAGTTCAAATTTGAAGTATACACATAAATGCATTGAGAACTCAGTTAATGCATAAAAATGTCCAAACAAATCCTGAAAAATCACAAAAATTGACACAACACTCCTGTTGTTCTATGTTGACACGAGAATTTTTTTGAAAGCAATAAGAGGCAATGGATATCGTTTTGTCCCCAAAGGTGGGCGTTCCCTACCGAAACCATCAGGCTTGTTGTGAGAAGCTCTGGTTTGTGAGAAGCATATACCCAAACCTGCCCCCAAATGGGACATTTTTTTTACCACGACATGTTGATGCTGCTCCATGATAGCATGCCAAGTTTCATGAATTTCAGACGAATTTTGGATTTACTAGAATTTAAAAACCAGGCATCTCAATGTTTTGCCGGCAATCAACGGTGCCCTAGTGTTTGAAATTCATTCTCATTTCTTGCATGGGACCTAAGCATGCACCCAAGGACACAGATTGGATTTTTCAACCAATTTATATGCACTAGAGCATGTGCATGTAGTTCAAATTTGAATTATGCACATAAATGCATTGAAAACTCAGTTAATGCATAAAAATGTCCAAACAAACACCAAAAAATCACAAAAATTGACACAACTATCTTGTTGTTCTATGTTGACATGAGAAAAAAAATTGAAAGCAATAAGAGGCAATGGATATCGTTTCGTCCCCAAAGGTGGACGTTCCCTATCAAAACCATCATGCTTGTTGTGAGAATCTCTGGTTTGTGAAAAGCTTATACCCAAACCTGCCCCAAATGGGACAAAATCTTCACCACGGCATGTTGATGCAGCTCCATGATATCATGCCAAGTTTAATGAATTTCAGACGAGTTTTGGATTTACTAGAATTTAAAAACTAGGTATCTCAACATTTTGCCGACAATCAATGATGCCCTCATGTTTGAAATTCATTCCCGTCTCTTGCATGGGACCTAAGCATGCACCCAAGGACAGACATGTGATTTTTCAACCAAATTTGTGCATTGGAGCATGTGCTTGTAGTTCAAATTTGAATTATGCACATAAAATGCCTAGAAAACCCATTTAATGTATAGAAAGGGCCAAAAGAACCCTAAAAAATTCATTCCCATTTCTTGCACGGGACCTAAGCATGCACCCAAGGACACATATTTGATTTTTCAACCAATTTATATGCAGTGGAGCATGTGCATGTATGTAGTTCAAATTTGAATTATGCACATAAATGCATTGAAAACTTAGTTAATTCATAAAAATGTCCAAACGAACCCCGAAAAATCCAAAATTGACACAACACTCCTGTTGTTCTATGTTGACATGAGAAATTTTTTGAAAGCAATAAGAGGCAACGGATATCATTTTGTCCCCAAAGGTGGGACGTACGTTCCCTACTGAAACCATAAGGCTTGTTGTGAGAAGCTCTGGTTTGTGAGAAGCATATACCCAAACCTGCCCCAAATGGGATAATTTTTTTACCACGGCATGTTGATACCACTCCATGATAGCATGCCAAGTTTCATGAATTTCAGACGAGTTTTGGATTTACTAGAGTTTAAAAGCAAGGCGTCTCAATCTTTTTTGCCAGCAATCAACAGTGCCCTGGTGTTTGAAATTCATTCCCATTTCTTGCATGGGACCTAAGCATGCACCCAAGGACACAGATTTGATTTTTTAACCAATTTATATGCACTGGAGCATGTGCATGTAGTTCAAATTTGAAGTATACACATAAATGCATTGAAAACTCAGTTAATACATAAAAATGTCCAAACAAATCCTGAAAAATCACAAAAATTGAGACAACACTCCTGTTGTGTTATGTTGACACGATAATTTTTTTGAAAGCAATAAGAGGCAATGGATATCGTTTCGTCCCCAAAGGTGGGGCGTTCCCTATCAAAACCACCATGCTTGTTCTGAGAAGCTCTGGTTTGTGAGAAGCTTATACCCGAACCTGTCCCAAATGGCACAATTTTTTTACCACGGCATGTTGATGCTGCTCCATGATAGCATGCCAAGTTTCATGAATTTCAGACGAGTTTTGGATTTACTAGAATTAAAAAACCAGGCATCTCAATGTTTTGCCGGCAATCAACAGTGCCCTGGTGTTTGAATTTCATTCCCATCTCTTGCATTGGACCTAGAAATTCACCCAAGGACACACATGTGTGATTTTTCAACCAACTTTGGTGCATTGGAGCATGTGCTTGTAGTTCAAATTTGAATTATGCACATAAAATGCCTAGAAAACCTAGTTAATGTATAAAAAAGGCCAAACGAACCCCAAAAAATTCATTCCCATTTCTTGCATGGGACCTAAGCATGCACTGAAGGACACATATTTGATTTTTTAACCAATTTGTATGCACCGGAGCATGTGCATGTAGTTTAATTTTGAATTGTGCACCTGAAATAGCTAGAAAACCAGTTTAGTGTATAAAATGTCCAAAAGAACCGTGAATAATTCCAATTCTTTTATGACACACATATAGTTACATGTTCACTACAGATAAAAGGTCTAGCAATTCAAACAGCGTCCATTGCCGCTGTGACGCCATTTTGTAATTCAAATCAAGTAGATCCCACACAGTTAATTATCACCAACCGTGTGAGATGTACTAAAAAATATCTTGGAGCATCGTCGGTGTATAGTACGCCTATGGCTTAGGCGAGAAGGAGCTTCGGCTACAGTCACACACGGCGTGTCAAGCACACTAGCTCGCTCCCCAAAAACTCCCACCTCTGCGTCCCTCGCAATCCCAAAAATATTACTGCCTCGTAATCTCGAAAATATCTACCACGTGGAAGGTTTTAATGTTTGATAGCGTGTGTGATGTCTATTACTCCCGCTCTGCTTCAGTCCCTTGATTCAAATTTTCAGTAGCCCCGGCATTTTACTCCCGCCTCTGCATCCCTCGCAATCTCAAAAATATCTGCTCGCCTTTGATCCAAATTTTCAGTAGCCCCGCCTTTTTACTCCCGCCTAGTAAAATTCTCAGTTGCAGCAGTATTTCCTCAAACACAACCTTGCCCTCCCGCCCCCTCCACACACACCCCAAAACCTCCGCTCACACAGACACACACAACCCTCGAAACCATTGGTAGGTCGTCGCCATCGCCGATGCCTCCATCCTCAACCTCTGCCTATGTGCCGGGGAGCTCGAGGAGCCAATGGCTAAAAAGAGGTTTATCGCGGCCTTTTTGCCCGATGCCGGTGAGGTGGCCGCCAAGGTGTCCCCGTCGTCCTCCGCGGGCCCGATCCGTCGTCACTGGTCCCCCAATCCTCCTGCCGCTGATGACCCACAAGTATAGGGGATCTATCATAGTCCTTTCGATAAGTAAGAGTGTTGAACCCAACGAGGAGCAGAAGGAAATGATAAGCGGTTTTCAGTAAGGTATTCTCTGCAAGTACTGAAATAAGTGGTAACAGATAGTTTTGTGATAAGATAAATTGTAACGAGCAACAAGTAAAAAAAGTAAATAAAGTGCAGCAAGGTGGCCCAATCCTTTTTGTAGCAAAGGACAAGCCTAGACAAACTCTTATGATAGGAAAAGCGCTCACGAGGACACATGGGAATATCGTCAAGCTAGTTTTCATCACGTTCATATGATTCGCGTTCGGTACTTTGATAATTTGATATGTGGGTGGACCGGTGCTTGGGTCCTGTTCTTACTTGAACAAGCATCCCACTTATGATTAACCTCTATTGCAAGCATCTGCAACTACAACAAAAGTATTAAGGTAAACCTAACCATAGCATGAAACATGTGGATCCAAATCAGCCACTTAGGAAGCAACGCATAAACTAGGGTTTAAGCTTCTGTCACTCTAGCAACCCATCATCTACTTATTACTTCCCAATGCCTTCCTCTAGGCCCAAATAATGGTGAAGTGTTATGTAGTCGACGTTCACATAACACCACTAGATGCTAGACAATATACATCTCATCAAAAATATCGAACGAATACCAAATTCACATGACTACTAATAGCAAGACTTCTCCCTTGTCCTTAGGAACAAACGTAACTACTCACAAAGCATATTCATGTTCATAATCATAGGGGTAATAATATGCATAAAGGATCTGAACATATGATCTTCCACCAAATAAACCAACTAGCATCAACTACAAGGAGTAATCAACACTACTAGCCACCTACTAGCACCAATCCCGGACTTGGAGACAAGAATTGGATACAAGAGATGAACTAGGGTTTGGAGATGAGATGGTGTTGGTGAAGATGTTGATGGAGATTGCCCTCTCCCGATGAGAGGAGCGTTGGTGATTGAGGGAGTCCTAGATTAGGGGGTGTTCGGATGGCCGGACTATACCTTCAGCCGGACTCCAGGACTATGAAGATAAAAGATTGAAGACTTCGTCCCGTGTCCGGATGGGACTTTCCTTGGCGTGGAAGGCAAGCTTGGCGATGCGGATATTCAGATCTCCTACCATTGTAACCGACTTTGTGTAACCCTAACCCTCTCCGGTGTCTATATAAACCGGGGGGTTTTAGTCCGTAGGACAACCTCAATATACAACAATCATACCATAGGCTAGCTTCTAGGGTTTAGCCTCCTTGATCTCGTGGTAGATCTACTCTTGTACTACCCATATCATCAATACTAATCAAGCAGGACATAGGGTTTTACCTCCATCAAGAGGGCCCGAACCTGGGTAAAACTTCCTGTCCCTTGTCTCATGTTACCATCCGCCTAGAAGCACAGTTCGGGAACCCCTACCCGAGATCCACCGGTTTTGACACCGACATTGGTGCTTTCATTGAGAGTTCCTCTGTGTCGTCGCTTTTCGGCCCGATGGCTCCTTTGATCATCAACAACGATGTGGTCCAGGGTGAGACTTTTCTCCCCGGACAGATCTTCATCTTCGGCGGCTTCGCACTGCGGGCCAATTCGCTTGGCCACTTGGAGCCGATCGAAAGCTACGCCCCTGGCCATCAGGTCAGATTTGGAAGTTTAAACTACATGGCCGACATCCGCGGGGACTTGATCTTCGACAGATTCGAGCCACAACCAAGCGCGCCGCACTGTCTCGATGGGCATGATCTAGCTCTGCCGTCGAACAGTGTCTTGGAGGCCGCACGCGCATTTGGTTCCGACCCTTAATTCGAAGTCTACTGCGCCGATCGAGGATGAGTGGTTGGACACCACCTCGGGGGCTACGATCTCAAAGGCGATCGAGCCGAACACCAGCCCCGCACTCCGCATGGCCTGTGACTCTGAGGAGCCGGATTCCTCTCCGAACTCTGAGCCCCCCGCGCGCTTGCCAATCGAATCCGATTGGGCGCCGATCATGGAGTTCACCGCCGCGGCCATCTTTCAGCACTCGCCCTTCGGCGACATCCTGAAGTCACTAAAGTCTCTCTCTTTATCAGGAGAGCCCTGGCCGGACTACGGTCGGCAAGGTTGGGATACGGACGATGAAGAAATTCAAAGCCCACCCACCACCCATTTAATAGCCACCATCGATAATTTAAACGACGTGCTCAATTTCGACTCCGAAGACATCGACGGTATGGACGACGATGCAGGAGACGCATATGAACCAACACCTATAGGGCATTGGACAGCCACCTCCTCTCATGATGTGTACATGGTGGATACACCTAAAGGAAGCGACAACGAGGAACACGGGGATGCAACGAGGGATCGATCTCTCGAAAAGCAAACAAAGCGGCAGCGTAAACGCCGCTCCAAGCCCCGCCTCAATACAGACCCAGCCGTAGAGCAGGATGAGCCGGCGGACGACAACCAGGCCTTAGAGCAACCATCCGAACAGGGCAACCCGGATAAAGAAACCGAACAACCCTCCCCCGACGAAAATGGCATTCCGAAAGACCATACGCCGGATAAGCCCACGGAGCAGAAGAACCTCCACAAAAGGCTCGTTGCAACCGCACACAGCCTGAAAAAGCAGAAGTGGAAGCTCAAAACTGCGGAAGATGCACTCAGAATCAGATGGAGCAAAGTAATCAATACCGCAGACAAATACAGCGGCAGTCGCCACACTAAAAGCTATCCGAAGTGAAAGCTACTGCCTGAATTCGACGAAGAGGCCTTAGAGCCCTCGCATTCAAAAAGTAAGAAAGCCACCCGGTCGGATAGACGACCCCATGGCCAGCATAAAGCGGCAAGCGGCGCCGCACTCAAGCTGACATGCGACCCACTCAAGGATTCACATAGAAAAGATGGCCCAACCAGGTCTATTTATGGGCCAAGAAAGCAAGCTCTCGTAAGCAATGCAACAAAACCAATATCCGAACATCACGGCACACCCAAATACAAGGGTGCCACACACCCCTTATGTTTCACCGATGAGGTCCTGGATTACGAATTTCCAGCGGGATTCAAACTCGTAAACATAGAGGCGTACGACGGAACAACAGACCCTGGAGTCTGGATCGAGGATTATATCCTCCACATACATATGGCTAGAGGAGATGACCTCCACGCCATAAAATACTTACCTCTCAAGCTCAAAGGGCCAGCCCGGCATTGGCTTAAAAGCCTTCCTGAAAACACCATTGGAAGTTGGGAAGAGCTCGAGGACGCTTTCCGAGCAAATTTTCAAGGGACCTATGTCCACCCTCCGGATGCAGACGATCTCAGTCACATAACTCAACAGCCCGGAGAGTCAGCTCGGTAATTCTGGAACAGATTTCTTACTAAAAAGAATCAGATAGTCGACTATCCGGACGCCGAAGCCTTAGCAGCCTTTAGGCATAATGTCTGAGACGAATGGCTCGCCAGACACCTCGGCCAAGAAAAGCCAAGAACAATGGCCACATTAACAAGCCTCATGACCCGCTTTTGCGCAGGAGAGGACATCTGGTTGGCAAGATGTAGCACCAGCGACCGAAGTACATCCGAAACTAGGGATGGAAACGGAAAACCGCGACGCAAAAAGGACCATTGCCGGACTAAGGAAAACAGTCCGAAGAGCACGACAGTCAACGCCGGATTCAAAAGCTCGCGACAGAATCAGAAAAAGCCGGCCCTCTAGGATAACAGGGACGACCTATCCAACCTAAACAAAATCCTGGATAGGATATGTCAAATACACAGTACTCCCGGGAAGCCTGCTAACCATACCCATAGAGATTGTTGGGTCTTCAAACAATCCGGCAGACTCAACGCCGAACACAAGGGGCTCGACACACCAAGCGAAGACGATGACGAACCCCAAAAGCAGAGCACCAGGAAACAAAAGAATTTTCCACAAGAAGTAAAAACAGTAAACTTACTTCACATAACAAAACGTGCAGTGCCCATAAAGGTACGCGCCATACGGCCTATCCCAAAGGAGTCTCGCCACTGGTTGTCAAAACCAATCATCTTCGATCATCTAGATTATTCTAGAAGTATCAAGAATGCAGGCTGGACTACCTTGGTACTCGATCCAATAATTGGCGGACTCCAGTTTACAAATGTCTTGATGGACAACGGCAGCGGTCTAAACCTGATATATCAAGACACAATCCGCCACATGGGGATAGACCCAACAAGAATTCACCACAGCAAAACCTCCTTTCAAGGGGTAACGCCAGGTCCGAACACCCATTGCATGGGTTTTCTCTGGCTCGTAGTTATAATCAGCTCTACCGACAACTTCCGCCGCGAAAAGCTGACTTTCCACATCGTCCCATTCTCAAGTCGCTATCAAGCACTGCTGGGACGCGAAGCTTTCGCCCGCTTTAACGCAATACCGCATTATGCATCTCTTACGCTTAAGATGCCCGGTCCACGAGGCATCATCTCTTTGAAGGGGAAGCACTGAGTGCGCCTCCCCCGAGCGGAGGATTGTGCGGCCGCTTTAACAGCCCCACAATAAAATTGCTTCACCAGCCAAAACATCTGAATAGGTCATTAAAACCACGAACACGGATAGACAAGTCCGGCACAAAAATATCATTGATAAAGGCTTATAGCCGTACACCCCTGCTCTAGGGGCTCCACACATATAAAATAAGAGACAATCAAGCTCAATTTTACCCATTTCAATTTCTACTTTGTTTACTTTATATAACTTCTGTTCGGCACGACCTCTTTTCAACTAAGTTCCTCTCTTTTACAGATGAACATCATGCCGCGCCCGTCCAGGATACGGCACAACAGAGACACAGGCGCAGACGTGCAGTAGGGACCCGTTCCAAGGATTCTTTTCAAATTAAGACCCTGCATAAACCTTTTTTTACTGTCTCTCATTGATATACATCCCCTGGTTTTCTCTGGTATAACCAAGGAGGAGGCTGGCGTCTTGGCATGTGGCCACGTCAGAATTTTTGCGCGTACTTGGACACTAGGGGCTTTTAACCAAGGGCGTTGTCTCGCCCGCCCTCATAAAGACTGAATACCTTAGGGAGTGTTCGGCGTCGCGAGTTTGGCCTTATATGCATCAGCTCCGAATCATGTCTTTGGTCAAATGTTGGGTTGCCCGGCTCCTGTGTTCGGCTGCCTTACGTTCCGCTCTATCGGCTAAGGCGGCCCCAGGAGAACTACTGCGATTGTGCCCTGGTTCGGCCGGGCGAGCACCTTAGTAGAGAAAGCCGAAAACTGACTGTCATGATATAGCGCGAGACTGGTCAACCACTTGATGACTCACCGGAATCTATATGATTCCTTCGCTTTAACGAAGGGCCGTTTCCCGGCCAGGCACATACGCGCCCCGAATTCGGGCGAGCGCAGTCGCCACCAGGGGCTATCTAAGTAGCCTCACTGTCAAGCTCCTATGGCTAAGTGAAAGTGATAAAGCATTATAGTCCGATTGCCTAGTTCGCTGCGCTATCACCTCCTTTGTAGGACCAAGATGTTGGATTAAGTGTGAAAAAGTGCCTTCTACGAACACCCCGGCATTATGTGCGTGGGGGCTGAAGCCGACGACTGCCATCTTTTGGATTTTATATAAACGGCCGCACAGGAGGTGTTAAAATACTTGCAGGCACAAGTATAAAAAGTTCCTATAATTTATCAAAATATCATTTTACAATCATATATGCTATTCGAAGATAGCATCCTTCGAGCACTGCTTCTCTATTACACGAGCGCCTTGCAGAACTTCCTGAAAATAGTGCTCGGCAGGTACTCGGTTTCTGTCCGAATCTTGGGATGCAACAGCGGTGGTCTCCATTTCCGCCCAGTATGTCTTGAGACGGGCAAGAGCCATCCGCGCACCCTCTATGCATGTTGACCTCTTAATTGCATTAATACGCGGCACCGCACCAAGGAACTGCTGCACCAAGCTGAAATAACTCTTCGGCTCCGATCTCCCCGGCCACAGGTGACTCATGACGCACTTAATGGCGAGTCCGGACAACCTATTCAGTTCGGACCATTCGGCCAGACGATCGGCCACTGATAGTGGACGCTCTGGATTGTGGAACTGCGACCAGAAAAGCTTTTCCACTTCGCGATCTCCTTGATCTCGAAAGTGTTCGGTCGCATTAGTAGCACTCACTACCAAATCCAGATAGGTGTCCGCCGTACTCCACAACCGGTCCAACGGAGCATGCTTAGGATCACAAAACTTCCTCCGCAGCATAAAGGGCTTTCCAGCTGTGATCTCTCCAGCCTAACGCAGCTCCTCCTTCGCAGCTCTCATCGCAGAGCGAGCATCCTTGGCATCGGCAACGGCCTTCTCTAAGTCCGTCTGTCCCGCCCGGTCTTCTTTTTCAAGAAGCTTGCAACGGTCAGCAGTGCTCTTTAGCTTCACGGCCATCTCGGCCATCTCTTCCTTGCTTCGGCAGTGAGTAGCCTGTTCGGCTCTCAACTCTTCAAGGGCCTTCTCGGCAGTCGCATCACTTCTTCTGGCTTGTTCCTGGGCTCGGGCAAGTTCCGCCCGAAGACTCTCCACGGCGGCCGCACCATCTGCATCAAGCACACACATTGTAAGATACTGGCATAAAGATCCTCTTACCAGGTGCTGCCCGAGGAATTACATACCTTGAGCCTCATCAAGCCGCTTGTTGACGAGCGCGATGTCGGCATCTGCCACGTCAAGTTGCCGCTTTAGCTTGGCAAAATCATCAGTCCGGCCGGATTCCGGACACTTCGCCACCTATATACAAAGGCGACATTTTAGACCTGGGATTATGATCCTCTGCGCGCTGTCACTTTTGACAACACATAGAGTCTCAGGGGCTACTGTCTACACAGGGCGCATCTTATTTATGCGCAACTAACAAAAAGTGTACATTAGTTCACTTACCTCAAAACCTGTCAGTAAACTTCTGACGGCCTCGTGCAAACCGCTTTCCACGGACGAAATCCTTTCAATCACCGTGCCCATCAATGAACGGTGCTCTGCTGAGATAGAGGCTCGCCCTAGCAGATTCTTCAGCTCCTCTGACCGCACACCGGGCGGTGCCAGACTCGTCCTATGGCCTCTTTCGAAAGCCGGACACGGAGAACCTTGGGGGGCCATATGGCTACCTTCCGCCCCTGCCAGATTCGGAGAAACCCTCCGCGACGATACCTCAGGGTCGCCCGCCTCGCTAGGCGGTACGGCAGGGGGAGGCATTCCACTCTCCATCTTTTCCAGAAGAAGGTCCCCAGAAGACGAGCTCTGCTGAGAAGGGCGGAGGTCCGAACTACAAGGTAAATTTTCTGTTACTTTTCTCAGATATAAAGCAAGGATTTCTCTCATCTTTCAAGAAGAAAATCTTTCTCTACTTACGGCTCACTGGAGGGCTGATCCCCTCGAGGGCATAGTTCGGCCAAGGTACCCCCCGGCGTAGGACCCTCTGACGAGGATTTTCCCCCCGCTTTGAGGCCATGGTCTCTGGGTCTTCAGAGGCGGTCCTTTTCCTCCCCTAAGGAGAGGAATTATCGGTTCCTTCCTTCCGAACAGCCTCCTTCGAGGAGGCCGTAGGTTCCTTGTCCCCTCCCTCGCTTTCCTCCAGAGGCACAATCTTCAACATCCTGGCTAGCACGGGATCCGGCCTGGTCTCGGGGAGGGGAGCCGGACACCTGATTAGCTTTGCTTTCGCTATCCACTCCTGTTCAAAAGGACAACTCTTTTAGGGGCAAGTATATGACAAATATACGGATAACGAGTTCGGGCACAAGGCTACTTACTTGAGTATCCGGACGATTGCAGCTTAGACCTGCGTCCTCGGTCAAATCCGTACACATTGCTTGTGATCCGAAGAACAGTTTATACATCTCCGCGGGCGTAGCACCCATAAAATGCTGGAGAGCTCGCGGTCCCTCCGGATTAAACTCCCACAGACGAAGGGAGCGACGTTTGCCGGGCAGGGTCCGGTGGATCAGCATGACTTGCGTCACTTTGACCAAGCTGAGGTCTCTTTCTAAGAGATCCCTGATGCGGCCCTGCAACAAGGGCACATCCTTAGATGGCCCCCAGTCTATGCCTTTATTGGCCCACGACCCCAGCTACTGTGGGGGACCCGAGCGAAAGGCAGGCGGCGCCACCCACTTGGTGCCCCTGGGAGCGGTGATATAGAACCACTCCCGTTGCCATAAGCCGAGCTCCTCTGCGTGCCGTCCCTCGATCATCTTCGGCTCTACTTTAAAGCTCTTGAGCCATAATTCGAAGTGAGGAGTAACACGGAGGAATGCTTCACACACGATGATAAATGAGGAAATATGGAGGATGGACTCCGGAGCTAAGTCATGGAATTCCAGCCCATAATAGAACATCAGCCCCCTCACGAAGGGATCCATTGGGAAGCCTAACCCCCGAAGGAAGTGAGACACGAACACCACGCTCTCACCAGGCTGGGGACTAGGAATAGCCTGCCCTTGAGCGGGCAGCCTATGCGAAATTTGACCGGTCAAGAACTTGGCCTCTCTCAACTTTAGCATGTCCTCCTCCATGACGGAGGAGGGCATCCATCGGCCTTGAAGGTCGGAACCGGACATTGTCGAAGGTCTGAAGCGCCTGAAATCTAGAGCCTAGGGTGTTGGAACTCGAGGCGACGGGCGAACTCGTTTGAGATTGAAAGAAAGGAGTACGGCCTTGGTCTCTTTATAAGAGGTTGAATACCAAGAGCCCTCCCCGTAACCGTTTGGGACTCGCCTTTAATCGAGAAAACATGCTAACAAGCACGATTGGGTTACCCACGTCTATATTGATGAGAATCCCGTAAATAAAGGGAACACGATCTCTGCTTTGACAAGACCTGCCGAGGAAACCGCCTCACAAAACGCGCTGAGGTGGGGAAGTAAAAACGATTCGGATAAAGACTTGGCCGTAGCGTGATGTCATGCTACAGAATACGTCAGCAGATTAGATTTGTGTTAATATTATTCTCTCTATGGCAATACGTGGAAACTTATTTTTCAGAGCCGGACACTATCCTTAGTGTTTACAAACCTTTATGAGGAACTTGGAGGAGGAACCCGCCTTGCAATGCCGAAGACAATCTGCGCGCCGGACTCGTTGTCATTGAAGCCTGGTTCAAGGGCTACTGAGGGAGTCTTGGATTAGGGGGTGTTCGGATGGCCGGACTATACCTTCAGCCGGACTCCAGGACTATGAAGATACAAGATTAAAGACTTCGTCCCGTGTCCGGATGGGACTTTCCTTGGCGTGGAAGGCAAGCTTGGTGATGCGGATATTCAGATCTCCTACCATTGTAACCGACTTTGTGTAACCCTAACCCTCTCCGGTGTCTATATAAACCGGGGGGTTTTAGTCCGTAGGACAACCTCAATATACAACAATCATACCATAGGCTAGCTTCTAGGGTTTAGCCTCCTTGATCTCGTGGTAGATCTACTCTTGTACTACCCATATCATCAATATTAATCAAGCAGGACGTAGGGTTTTACCTCCATCAAGAGGGCCCAAACCTGGGTAAAACTTCATGTCCCTTGTCTCCTGTTACCATCCGCCTAGACGCATAGTTCGGGACCCCCTACCCGAGATCCGCCGGTTTTGACACTGACAGTGATGACGATGGCGATGATTTCCCCCTCCCAGAGGGAAGTGTCCCCGACAGAACAACTCTGCCGGAGCCCTAGATTGGTTCCGCCAAGGTTCCGCCTCGTGGCGGTGGAGTCTCGTCCCTAAAGGTTGCTTCTTGTTTTTTTCTTGACGAAAGACTTCATATAGCAGAAGATGGTCATCGGAGAGCCACCAGGTGGCCCACGAGGTAGGGGGTGCGCCCTAGGGGGGGGGGGGCGCCCCCCACCCTTGTGGACAGGGTGTGGGCCCCCTGGCCTTCATCTTTGGCGAGGATTTTTTATTATTTATTGTAAGATATTCCATGGAGTTTCAGGACTTTTGGAGTTGTGCAGAATAGGTCTCTAATATTTGCTCCTTTTCCAGCCCAGAATTCCAGCTGCCGCAATTCTCCCTCCTTATGTAAACCTTGTAAAATAAGAGAGAATAGCCATACGTGTTGTGACATAATGTGAAGTAATATCCCATAATGCAATAAATATCGATATAAAAGCATGATGCAAAATGGACGTATCAACTCCCCCAAGCTTAAACCTCGCTTCTCCTCAAGCGAAAAGCCGATAACAATAAATATGTCCCCATGTTTAGAGGTAGAGGCGTTGATAAAAATAAAATACGGACATGAAGGCATCATGATTATTCTCATAACAACAACATATATAGATTTTGTCATATGATTACTTATGTTCAAGTGATGATCTATTCACTGTGCAAAAGTATGAATCAGAAACCTTATTGAGAACCAACAAACTATAATCTCATCCATTGAAGCAATTGCAATTTATCATAACATCGGAAAGAGTCTATGTCAGAGCTAAAAAGTAAGTCCACATACTCAACTATCATCTAGTCCTTCATAATTGCTAACACTCACGCAATACTTGTGGTTACGGAGTTTTAATCGGACATAGAGAAAGATAGGGGCTTATGGTTTTGCCCCACAACCTTTTACCTCAAGGGTAATGTCAACAATAATAACTCATGCTCCCCTACATCCAATTAGATATATATATATATATCATGTTCTTCCCAACATGCTGGGCTTGCCAAAGGATAAAAAGAAAAAGGAAAGGTGAAGATCACCATGACTCTTGCATAAGGTAGAAGATAATAAGAAAAGATAAGCCCTTCGTAGAGGGAAGCATAGGTTGCCATGCGCTTTTATGGTTGGATGCACAAAATCTCAATGCGAAAGAACGTCACTTTATATTGCCCCTTGTGATATGAACCTTTATTATGCAATCCGTCGCTTTTATTACTTCCACATCGCAATATCGTATAAAGCTTACTTCTCCCACACCAATCAATCATACATGTTTAGAGCAATTTTTATTGCTTGCACCGATGACGACTTACTTGAAGGATCTTACTCAATCCATAGGCAGATATGGTGGACTCTCATGGCAAAACTGGTTTAAGGGTATTTGGAAGCACAAGTAGTATATCTACTTGGTGCTGAGAATTTGGCTAGCATGAGGGGGAAAGGCAAGCTCAACATGTTAGAGGATCCATGACAACATACTTTATCTCAGATATAAGAAAACATAACTCATCACGTTGTCTTCCTTGTCCAACATCAACTCTTTAGCATGTCATATTTTAATGAGTGCTCCCAATCATAAAAGATGTCAATGATAATATATCTATATGTGAAACCTCTCTTTCCTTATTACTTCCTATTAATTGCAACGATGACCAAAGCTATGTCTGCCAACTCCCAACAACTTTTAATCATCATACTCTTTCTATGTGAAGTCATTACTCTCAATAAGATCAATATGAACTCTTTGTTTCTTTTTATTCTTTACTTTTATTCACCCAAGATCATAGCAAAATAATCAATCACTTGACTGAACACTAATCTTTATTATATATAGCTCACGGACTCGATTACATAGAGGGATCATAAAGCAAAACTCAAAACTAGATCATGCCATAAACTTTATTCTACTAGATCAAGATACTACTAATAGGATCGAACTAAGAAAAATGGTAAAGATAGGAGATGTGTTTGTGATACGATACCGGGGCACCTCCCCCAAGCTTGGCAGTTGCCAAGGGGAGTGCCCATACCCATGTGATTATGTCTCCTTCTTTGTTGTTGGTGAAGATGGAGGTTGTTGTTGATGATGCAGGCTTGCCCTTCTCTTTCTCCAACTTGCGTCTGAGGGTGAAATTATCAATCCTCAACTCATCATTCTCTATCTCAAGCTTTATTATCCTTTTGCATAATGCCTCTTTGTATTCTTGCTTGAAGCGAGGGGGAACTGGTTCATCTTCATCTTCCTCATCGGGGTACCATATATATGGATAGGTATCCTTGAATATGTTTTTATCTAGAGGCCGGTAAGAAACTGGGCAATCCTCCTCTAAACCTTGAGACGACATGTTAATCTAACCTGCAGTAGGGCAGCTTGAAACAAAACAGAGGACAATTGCATGATACGGGAGTCAAAACCTTCGGGAGAATATATAATGAATTTTTACCGACCAAAATACGTATCGTGCAAGAAAATGGAGTACGGAAGGCACACGAGGTGATCACGGGGTAGGGGGCGCGCCCAGGGGGGGTAGGGCGTGCCCACCACCCTCGTGGGGCCCTTGTGTCCTTCTCGGACTGCTACTTATTTTTCTAAATATTCCAAAACGGAGAAATAATGCCTTAAAAACTGTTTTGGAGTCGGTTTACTTACCGTACCACATATCTATTCCTTTTCGGAGTCTGAAACGTTTTGGAAAGTGCCTCTTATGTACTCCTCCGGGGTTACTGTTTCAATAATATTGGTTTCAACATTTATGGGATCACCTGAGATATAATGTTTAATTCTTTGACCGTTTACCACCTTCAGATTTGTACCTTCGAAGTTGTTGATATTTATGGCACCGGAACGATAGACCTCCTTGATAACGTAGGGGCCTTCCCATTTAGAGAGAAGTTTTCCTGCAAAAAATCTTAAATGAGAGTTGTATAGCAATACATAATCACCTACATTAAACTCACGCTTTTGTATCCTTTTGTCATGCCATCTTTTAACTTTTTCTTTAAACAACTTGGCATTTTCATAAGCTTGGGTTCTCCATTCATCAAGTGAGCTAATATCAAATAACCTCTTCTCACCGGCAAGTTTGAAATCATAGTTGAGCTCTTTAATAGCCCAATATGCCTTATGTTCTAGTTCGAGAGGTAAGTGACATGCTTTTCCATAAACCATTTTATACAGAGACATACCCATAGGATTTTTATATGCATTTCTATAGGCCCATAATGCATCATCAAGTTTCTTGGACCAATTCTTTCTAGACCTATTAACAATCTTTTGCAAAATTAATTTGAGCTCTCTATTGCTCAACTCTACTTGACCACTAGACTGTGGGTGATAAGGGTATGCAATTCTATGCTTAACGTCATACTTAGCAAGCATTTTACGGAAAGCACCATGAATAAAATGTGAACCACCATCAGTCATTAAATATCTAGGGACTCCAAAGCTCAGAAAAATAACTTCCTTAAGCATTTTAATAGAAGTGTTATGATCAGCACTACTAGTTGGAATAGCTTCTACCCACTTAGTAACATAATCAACAGCAACTAAAATATGTGTATATCCATTGGAGGCAGGAAAAGGTACCATATAATCAAAGCCCCAAACATCAAATGGTTCAATAACAAGTGAATAATTCATAGCCATTTCTTGACGTCTACTAATATTACCAATTCTTTGACATTCATCACAAGATAGGACAAACTTACGGGCATCTTTGAAGAGAGTAGGCCAATAAAAACCGGATTGCAATACCTTATGTGCAGTTCTGTCTCCCTTGTGGTGTCCTCCATAGGCTTCGGAGTGGCACTTGCGTAGGATCTGTTCCTATTCATGATCAGGTACACAACGCCTAATAACACCATCTACTCCTTCTTTATAAAGATGTGGGTCCCGAAAGTAATGTCTCAAATCATAGAAAAACTTTTTCTTTTGTTGGTATGTGAAACTAGGTGGTATAAACTTAGCAACAATATAATTAGCATAATCAACATACCATGGAGTACTACGAGAAGTACTTATAACATTTAATTGCTCATCAGGAAAGCTATCATCAATAGGTAGTGGGTCATCAATAATATTTTCTAACCTAGACAAGTTGTCTGCAACGGGGTTCTCAGCTCCCTTTCTATCAACAATATGCAAATCAAACTCTTGTAGCAAGAGAACCCATCTAATAAGTCTAGGTTTAGCATCCTTCTTTTCCATAAGATATTTAATAGCATCATGATCAGTGTGAATGGTTACTTGAGAATCAACAATATAGGGTCTGAACTTATCACAAGCAAATACAATTGCTAAAAATTCTTTTTCAGTAGTAGCATAATTTCTTTGAGCATTGTCTAGAGCCTTACTAGCATAATGGATAACATTTAATTTCTTATCAACTCTTTGCCCTAGAACAGCACCTACAACATAATCACTAGCATCACACATAATTTCAAAGGGTAAATTCCAATCAGGTGGTTGAACAACAGGTGCAGAGACTAATGATTTCTTAAGTATTTCAAATGCTTCTACCAATCATCATCAATGACAAATGGTATATGTTTTTGTAATAAATCAGTTAGAGGCCGAGAAATTTTTGAGAAGTCCTTAATGAACCTCCTATAAAATCGGGCGTGACCAAGGAAACTTCTTATACCTTTGATGTCCTTGGGACATGGCATCTTTTCAATAGCATCAACCTTGGCTTTATCAACTTCAATACCTCTTTCAGAAACTTTATGCCCCAAGACAATACCTTCATTAACCATAAAGTGGCACTTTTCCCAATTCAAGACAAGATTAGTTTCCTCACATCTCTGCAAAACTCGATCAAGATTGCTCAAGCAATCATCAAAAGAGGATCCATAGACGGAAAAGTCGTCCATGAAAACCTCACAAATCTTTTCACAAAAGTCAGAGAATATAGCCATCATGCATCTTTGAAAGGTAGCAGGTGCATTACATAAACCAAAAGGCATACACCTATAAGCAAAAGTACCAAAAGGGCAAGTAAAAGTATTCTTTGATTGATCTTTAGCCGACACAGGTATTTGAGAGAAACCAGAATAACCATCTAGAAAGCAATAATGTGTATGTTTGCATAATCTTTCTAGCATTTGATCAATAAAAGGTAAGGGGTAATGATCTTTCTTAGTAGCCTTATTTAATTTGTGGAAATCAATTACCATCCTATAACCTGTGATAATTCTTTGTGGAATTAATTCATCCTTATCATTAGGAACAACAGTAATACCTCCCTTCTTAGGGACACAATGGACAGGGCTTACCCACTGACTATCAGCAACGGGATAAATTATACCTACCTCCAGAAGCTTTAGTATTTCTTTTTCTTACCACTTCTTTCATTTTAGGATTCAGACGTTGTTGAGGATCATGAACTGGTTCGGCATCTACTTCCAAATTTATTTTATGTTGACAGAGAGTGGGACTAATGCCCTTAAGATCATCAAGAGTATATCCAATTGCAGCATGATGCTTCTTTAGAGTTTTCAATAATCTTTCTTCTTCATGCTCTGAAAGGTTAGCACTAACAATAACAGGATATATCTTCTTTTCATCAAGATAAGCATATTTAAGATTATCAGGCAACGGTTTAAGCTCAAACACAGGATCACCCTTGGGTGGAGGGGGATCCCCTAAAATTTCAACAGGCAAATTGTGTTTCAGAATAGGTTCCTATTTAAAGAATACTTCATCTATTTCCCTTCTTTCATTCATAAACATATCATTTTCATGGTCTAGCAAATAATGTTCTAAAGGATCACTAGGATGTACGGCAATAGAAGTAAGACCAATAATTTCATCCTTACTAGACAATTCTTCTTCACGATGTTGTTTACTAAATTTAGAGAAAGTAAACTCATGAATCTTATCATCCAAGCCAATAGTAACAACATTCTTTTCGCAGTCTATCTTAGCATTAACAGTGTTCAAGAAGGGTCTACCAAATATAATGGGACAAAAGCTATCTTGTGGGGAACCAAGAACAAGGAAATCAGCAGGATATTTAGTTTTACCACACAAGACTTCAACATCTCTAACAATCCCAATTGGTGAAATAGTATCTTTATTGGCAAGTTTAATTGTAACATCGATATCTTCTATCTCAGCAGGTGCAATTTCATGCTTAATTTCTTCATATAAGGTAATAGGTATAAGACTAGCACTAGCACCCATATCACATAAGCCATGATAACAATGATCTCCTATTTTAACAGAAATAACAAGCACTCCTACCACATGTCTATGTTTATCTTTAGCACAAGGTTTAGCAATTCTAGCAGTTTCACCATTGAACTGAATAACACGCCCATCAATATTATCAGACAAGAGATCTTTAACAATAGCAATATTATGTTCTACTTTAACTTGCTTAGGAGGTGTATAAGTTCTAATATTGCTTTTACGAACCACAGTTGAAGCTTTAGCATGATCCTTTATTCTAACAGGGAAAGGTGGTTTCTCAACATAAGAAGTAGGAACAATAGGATCATTATAAGTGAAAGTCTTTTCTTCAACTTTAATAGGTGCAGCTACCTTTACTTCTATGGGAGGATGATATTAAAACCACTTCTCCTTGGGGAGATCAACATAAGTAGCAAAAGATTCACAGAAAGAAGCTACTATCTCAGAGTCAAGTCCATATTTAGTGCTAAACTTACGGAAAATATCGGTATCCATAAAAGATTTAACACAATCAAACTTAAGTGTCATACCTAACTCCTTACCTTTGTCGAGGTCCCAATCTTCAGAGTTGCATTAATTCTATCCAATAAGTCCCATTTAAATTCAATAGTCTTCATCATAAAAGAGCCAGCACAAGAAGTATCGAGCATGGTTTGATTATTATGCGAAAGCCGAGCATAAAAACTTTGAATAATTATTTCTCTCGAGAGCTCATGATTGGGGCATGAATATAACATTGATTTAAGCCTCCCCCAAGCTTGAGCGATGCTTTATCCTTCGCGAGGCCAAAAATTATATATGTAATTGCGATCACGATGGACAAGATGCATAGGGTAATACTTTTGATGAAATTCCAATTTCAATCTTCTATAGTTCCATGATCTCGTATCATCACATAGCCTATACCATGTCAATGTGTCTCCCTTCAAAGATAAAGGGAAGACCTTCTTCTTAGTAACATCATCGGATATACCTGGAAGCTTAAATAATCCACAAATTTCATCCACATATATTAAGTGCTCATCAGGATGCTTTGTTCCATCTCTTGTAAAAGGATTAGCTAGCAGTTTTTCTATCATACCCGAAGGAAATTCAAAAGGAGTTTCATTTTCAATAGGTTCAGTAGGTTGAGGAGCAACTCTTTGCTCTACTGGACGAGGTGAAGATACCCCGAACAAGCCCCTCAGAGGATTACTTTCCATAGTAACAAGTGATAGTAAATTTCAGCACACTATATAAATTTTTCCATACCAAATTCCACCTACCAAAGGCGCTTCACTTCCCGGCAACGGCGGCAGAAAAGAGTCTTGATAACCCACAAGTATAGGGGATCTATTGTAGTCCTTTCGATAAGTAAGAGTGTCGAACCCAACGAGGAGCAGAAGGAAATGATAAGCGGTTTTCAGCAAGGTATTCTCTGCAAGTACTCAAATAAGTGGTAACAGATAGTTTTGTGATAAGATAAATTGTAACGAGCAACAAGTAACAAAAGTAAATAAAGTGCAGCAAGGTGGTCCAATCCTTTTTGTAGCAAAGGACAAGCCAGGACAAACTCTTATGATAGGAAAAGCGCTCCCGAGGACACATGGGAATATCGTCAATCTAGTTTTCATCACGTTCATATGATTCGCGTTCGGTACTTTGATAATTTGATATGTGGGTGGACCGGTGCTTGGGTGTTGTTCTTACTTGAACAAGCATCCCACTTATGATTAACCTCTATTGCAAGCATCCGCAACTACAACAAAAGTATTAAGGTAAACCTAACCATAGCATGAAACATGTGAACCCAAATCAGCCCATTACGAAGCAACGCATAAACTAGGGTTTAAGCTTCTGTCACTCTAGCAACCCATCATCTACTTATTACTTCCCAATTCCTTCCTCTAGGCCCAAATAATGGTGAAGTGTTATGTAGTCGACGTTCACATAACACCACTAGAGGCTAGACAACATACATCTCATCAAAATATCGAACAAATACCAAATTCACATGACTACTAATAGCAAGACTTCTCCCTTGTCCTCAGGAACAAACGTAACTACTCACAAAGCATATTCATGTTCATAATCAAAGGGGTAATAATATGCATAAAGGATCTGAACATATGATCTTCCACCAAATAAACGAACTAGCATCAACTACAAGGAGTAATCAACACTACGAGCCACCTACTAGCACCAATCCCGGACATGGAGAAAAGAATTGGATACAAGAGATGAACTAGGGTTTGGAGATGAGATGGTGTTGGTGAAGATGTTGATGGAGATTGCCCTCTCCCGATGAGAGGAGCGTTGGTGATGACGATGATCTCCCCCTCCCGGAGGCAAGTGTGCCCGGCAGAACAGCTCTGCCGGAGCCCTAGATTGGTTCCGCCTCGTGGCGGCGGAGTCTCGTCCCGAAAGGTTGCTTCTTGTTTTTTTCTTGACGAAAGACTTCATATAGCAGAAGATGGTCATCGGAGAGCCACCAGGGGGCCCACGAGGTAGGGGGCGTGCCCCCACCCTCGTGGACAGGGTGTGGGCCCCCTGGCCTTCATCTTTGGCGAGGATTTTTTATTATTTATTGTAAGATATTCCGTGGAGTTTCAGGACTTTTGGAGTTGTGCAGAATAGGTCTCTAATATTTGCTCCTTTTCCAACCTAGAATTCCAGCTGCCGGCATTCTCCCTCCTTATGTAAACCTTGTAAAATAAGAGAGAATAGCCATAAGTATTGTGACATAATGTGAAGTAACAGCCCATAATGCAATAAATATCGATATAAAAGCATGATGCAAAATGGACGTATCAGCCGCCGCGCCCCTACACCAGTTCGAGGACTTCCCCGTCCTCCCTCGGACCTGGCAGCCGACGAAGTCCTACCTCTGGGTCTGGCAGCTGCGGTGGGGGACGTGGGTCACCGAGATTACAGATCGAGAGACCCACACCCGTTGGTGGCTCGGTAGCTTCCACACGACCGAGCTTGCGGCCATGGAGTACGACCACTGGCAGGTTCGCTACCACGGCTAGGCGGCTAGGCTCAAATTGCCCTTCGGCACACGTCCGTTCGACCTCGGTCCACCGGAGATAGGGGTCATGAGCTCGGCTATGGCGCGGGAGGACCATGAGGAGTAGGAGCGCCTCGAGGCCGAGGCCGCCGCCGAGGCCTACATGCAAGAGCTCCACCGGCAGCACCCGGAGCTCATGGAGGCGGAGCGGGCGATCTTCGTCGGTGCGGAGGGCGGCGAGGTTATCGCGCACTCCTTCGATGACGAGGTCGAAGGCGGCGAGGATGGCGGCGCGGAGGGCAGTGAGGTTATCACGCTCTCCTTCGATGATGAGGTCGAAGGCGGCGGCGCGGAGGGCGTCGAGGTGGGCCCCGAGGACGAGGAAATCAACGTCGACGGGTGGAGGAGTTCCTTCCCCAATGAGCCCGACGACAGTACCGGCCCGGACCCGGCTCGCGGCACACCGTACATGACGAGGAAGGATTGGCTCGACCTGTACTTCGACTGAAAGTAGTTTAGCTTAGTTTAAATTTATGTTTTATGTTCGGTTATGCAAAACTATCTATGTTTATCTTTGAATGCGTGCTACTTTCGGTTGAACCTGCTTTGGACTTGATCAAATTGAATTTTACAACCTTAAGTTTAGGGGATCGACTAGAAAAGGCCAAAAATTGTTGGAGTATATATATATATCCACTAAGGGTTTTAGTCCTTTAACTTTTTAAGGATCGCCTAGAGATGTCCTTATGACTTGTTTATTTTAGTTCTTCACAATGTGATGCTCTATATGTGCAACTATTTGACATGAAGTTCAATTTCACCAATAATAGTTTCAACGATACCACTATGAATTACGATATTTGGTTGCTGTTAAGGATATTGCAGTTAACATGCCTTTTCGTTTTTCAATTTTTGTTTAGCAACATGCATTGTACTGAATGACTAAATATGTAATCCCAGGCTACATAGCAACAAGGAAGAGTGTTACCTTAATGTTCTAATGATGTCTAGATATACATGTAATAAAATCTTATATAATGGGATGGATGGAGTGTTGTACTACATCATTTTTCAATTGTTGTTTAGCTTCTAATATTAACTTGGTGCTTTGAGGTACATATATCATTGCCAAAGATCCACACTTCCACCCTTTCTGCATATGGGGCAATGAGATATTCATGAACCAGCATCAAGTGAGGAAACTGATAAAGATTGTTATTAAAATGGGTCAAAAGATGTCAATCAAACTATTTTTTTACACTTTATGCAAGACAACAGTGAACTGCAGGATGGTAAGTAAGAACCTTGTAGCCTTCTTTTACTGTCCGTAATGAGTTTTGTTAGATGTTAATATCTGAATCTTTTTTCTTTTACAGTGGATCCTGAAGCAGTTTACTCAAGATTACCTCTCAAACTACATGATTGGCGGGCGACCATCACAAGGGGTTGGACTAGAGTCCTGCATGCGTTCTACATCCAGGAGAGCACAATAGGGCCATTCCGCTTCACCTTGTTCAGCAACTAGAATGTCTGTCGCCTCTTTCTTTACCATCTGTAATAGTACAAGTATAGAACCCTGGTACATCATTCTTTATTTAGTGCTTATGTAATTCTTAAACATATGTACCTGTGAATCGAATAATGCATTGGTTGTTTGAACCTGATGGATATGAATAAAGCTATAGCCTACTTTCAAGTTTAAATTAGGTACTATTTTAAATAGCAGCAATTAAATTAGGGCGAAATTATGTTATGCAGGTCATTACGGCACACACGGTTGGTAAAACACAAACGTTTTTGATATACACAATAATCCGAGACGGTTCACAGAGAGGAAACATGTGCAAGCATGCACCCAGTTGATGTTTGCAAAGCGTGTGTGATGTCACACACTATAAAATACGGTGCGGGAAAACTAAATGTGTGTGATTGTCTACCTATCGTACACGGTTTATAATCATGAACTGTTTGTGATGTGCCACGCATCGTAAAACTCCCGTGCCTAGAATCTGCCTAGAAAACTCCCGTGCCTGGAATCTGCCTGGTTTTAGGCGAAACCACAAAACTCCGACTATGATGGCAATGCGAGCACAAACGAGTAGCAAGGATGAAGTGTTTGGGATATTCGAGATATCAAAAATGGTTATATAGGGACAACTATATGCATCAAGGCTCCCTATCCCCGACAATTTCTGGGTCGTGTGGGAAGGACCCCCCTATCGCCCACACTCACTTGGCGACGGTTCCAAATGCTGTCGCGGAAAGGGGTTAAAAACCGTTTGTATAACACCGACGCGCACCGGTGATAGGCAAATCATGAACATATTGCAACACCCTACAGCGAGGGCCCCTCACGTTTGCACGAGAATGGAGGGCACCGTAGGACAACACCATAAATAAAATATGCAATCATACCAACCAAGATCACGATTAACCCACAGGACAAAATGGATCTACTCAAACATCGTAGGATAACCATAGATCATTGGGAAATAATATATGGAGTTGAGCACCATGTTTAAGCAGAGATTACAGCAAGGAGAAGGGATGTTACACCGCTGCTTAGAGGGGGAGAGAGTTGGTGTTGATGGTAGCAATATTGTTGATGTAGATCACCGCCCCGATCGTTGCCCCCGGCGGCACTCCGGCACCAACGGAAGCGAGGGGGAGAGAGCCCCCCTCCTTCTTCTTCTTCCTTGGCCTCCCCCTAGACGGGAGGAGAGTTCCCCCTCTGGTCCTTGGTCTCCATGGTGGCTGAGGGTTGGGAGCCCCTCCGAGATTGGATCTCCCTCTCTGTTCTCTTCTGTTTCGCGTTCCCAGATCTGGCCGAAAACCGTTTCTTGTATTCCCGAAGATCCGTAACTCCAATTGCGCTGAGATTTTAACATGATTTTTTTCCGAATATAAGCTTCCTTGCGCCCGAAGTAGAGCTCCTTGACCATGCCCTGGTGGGTTGTGCCCACCACGGCCTCCATTTGCGGTGATTCCAACTCCCAAAAATCACAAATATTCCAAAATAATTCTCCGTGAAATTTTATTGCATTTGGACTTCGTTTGATATGGATTTTCTGCGATACAAAAAACATGCAAAAAGCAAGAACTGGCACTGGGTACTGGATCAATAGGTTAGTCCAATGAATCATATAAACTGTTGCCAAAAACATGTGAAAGTTGTATAATATTGGCATGAAACAATCCAAAATTATAGATACGACGAAGACGTATCAACATCCCCAAGCTTAATTCCTGCTCGTCCTGGAGCAGGTGAATGATAAAAAAGATAATTTTTGATGTGGAATGCCACCTAGCATAAACTTGATCATATATCTAATCATGGCATGAATATTAATTATTAAGACATAAGTGATTCAAAGCAATAGTCTATAATCTGACATAAAGACATCAATACTCAGGCATTCCAACAAACAATCATGTCTTTCAAAATATCAACACTAAAGAAAGTTATCCCTACAAAATCATATAGTCTTATCATGCTCTGTCTTCTTAACGCAAAGTATTTATCATGCACAACCCCGATGACAAGCCGAGCAATTGGTTCATACTTTTTAACGCGCTTCAGCTTTTTTAACCCTCACGCAATACATGAGAGCAAGCCATGGATATAACACTATGGGTGGAATAGAGTATGATGATAGGGGTAAACATAAAGAAGACAAAAAAGTAAGAAAGTCTCACATCGACGCGGCTAACCAACGGGCTATGGAGATGCCCATCAATTGATATCAACGTGAGGAGTAGGGATTGCCATGCAACGAATGCACTAAGAGCTATAAGTGTATGAAACCTCAATATGAAACTAAGTGGGTGTGCATCTAATCCTATAATGAAAAATTCCAACTAGTATATGAAAGTGACACAATAGGAGACTCTCCATATGAAAGACATGGTGCTACTTTGAAGCACAAGTGTGGTAAAGGATACTAACAATGCCCCTTCTCTCTTTGTTTATTTATTTTTTCTTTTTTTTTCTTTTTTTCTTTTTCTTTTCCTTTTTTTCTTTTTCTTTTTTTTCTCTCATTGTCCGGAGTCCCATCCCGACTTGTGGGGGAATCATAGTCTCCATCATCCTTTCCTCACTGGGGCACTGCTCTAAAAATGAAAAATGATAATCATCACACTTCTATTTACTTATAACTCAAAAGAAATAAAAATTATAACTCGATACCTATGACAAAGTATGACTCTATATGAATGCCTCTGGCAATGTACAAGGATGTGCAATTATCTAGCATAACATGTATGAAAAATGATGAACGGTGGCTGAGCCACAACTACTATGTCAGCTATATGATCATGCAAAGGAATATGACAATGAATGCTCAAGTCATCAAATGGAAGCGGTCAAAGTTGCATGGAAATATATCTCGGAATGGCCATGGAAAAGCCATAATAGGTAGGTATGGTGGCTGTTTTGAGGAAGATATAATAAGGCTTATGTGTGATAGAGCATATCATATCACGGGGTTTGGATGCACCGACGAAGTTTGCACCGACTCTCGAGGTGAGAAAGGGCAATGCACGGTACCGTAGAGGCTAGCAAATTGCGGAAATGTAAGAGTGCGTATAATCCATGGACTCACATTAGTCATCAAGAACTCATATACTTATTGCAAAAGTTTATTAGCCCTCAAAGCAAAGTACTACTATGCATGCCCCTAGGGGGATAGATTGGTAGGAAAAGACCATCGCTCATCCCCAACCGCCACTCATAAGGAGGATAATAATTAATAAATCATGCTCCAACATCATAGCATAACGAAATCACAAACCTTAGCACCAAAATTCTTACTAAAAACCAGCATTTACTAGTACCTCCCACATATTCCATCTCTATATCGCAAAACTATTGCAAGGAATCAAACATATCATATTCAGTGATCCATAAGTTTTATGTAGAATTTTATGACTAACCATGCAATTGACCAATTCCTTTGGACTCTATAAATAGATATAAGTGAAGCATGAGAGTTTAATTCTTTCTACAAAAGATCATGCTCTAACAAATATAAGTGAAGCAAAAGAGCATTTTTGAAATAACGGTTTTCTTTGTGAAGAGAAACAGGCAATCCAAACTTCAAATGATATAAGTGAAGCACATGAAGCATTCTATAAAGCCATACTCAAAAGATATAAGTGAAGTGCAATGAGCATTATATA
The DNA here is from genome assembly GCF_002162155.2 of Triticum dicoccoides. NCBI lineage: Eukaryota > Viridiplantae > Streptophyta > Magnoliopsida > Poales > Poaceae > Triticum > Triticum dicoccoides. The sequence goes on along the minus strand of NC_041387.1, from coordinate 271,061,407 downwards.
AATCAACCATGGACCATCTCATACCAGCATGGTGCATAAAATAAAAATGAAAAATAAATGCAAAAGATGCTCCAAGAGTTGCACATATCGCATGAACGAAACGAATCCGAAAACATACTGATACTTGTTGAAGAAAGATGGATGCCTTCCGAGGCATCCCCAAGCTTAGACGCTTGAGTCTCCTTGAACATTTACTCTGTGTGCCTTGGGTATCCCCAAGTTTGAGCTCTTGCCTCTCCTCCTTCTCCTCACATCGAGACCTCCTCGATCTTCGAACACTTCATCCACACAAAACTTAACCGAACTTTTAGTGGCGGGGTTAGTGAATATGGCAATGAAATCCCATCATTTACTGATGTAACATTATTGTATAAGTATAAACAAACATTACCCACTGTATGCTATCACAATTCTATGGCCCCAAGTCAAGGAGGCTTCAACAAGAATTCAAACATACACAAATAATGAAGCTATAACAGCAATCTGTGAAAATAGGACAGTCTGTAAAGATTCGAACATCCACCATACTTCTATAACTCTAAAAATTATGAAACAATTAGGAAAAATAAAGATTTTTTTATAGAAACACAGTTCAAAAAGTTTCATCCGTTTGACGTTCCCGTAAAAAAAATGTAAAACCGTTCACTACTGCAAAGTTTCTGTTTTGCACCGCACAAACCAACAAGCAATCTAATCATCCTAAAGGAAAAATCTTGGCACATTATTTTGATAATACAATGGAATTGTATAAGGGGATAAATATTTTTGTGAGAATCTTCATGAAAAATTCTACATTGTTTCCATGAGCATGAACACAAGTGTTCAAGGTCGACCCTCACTTCTCCAATGCATAACCTCCAATCGCTTCTCTTTTGTGAAAAAGTTTTTAAGTTCCCCTCTATTTTTTTGTTTTTAAACTTTATAAAAGCACACACCAGAAATAAATGACTCTCTAAAACTTCCAGGTTGTCTCCCTGGTAGCGCTTTCTTTAAAGCCATTAAGCTAGGCATAAAGTGCTCAAGTAATGGATCCACCCAGATCCCAAGGTATATCAAAGCCAATTTGAATCAACAATGATTTAGCATTTAGTAGTGAGCAAAAAGCGACATATATCATGCAATGACAAATTCTAACTCTCTTCCTATGCATCGGCATGTCATACAAGAACAATTCATGCGCATCAAATAAAGGCCAATACATAGCATAAGCGGTTTCATGCAATTTTATCGTGTTGGAAACATAAAGAGGCGGAGATGTAGTTCCTCTCTCATAATAATTGCAAGTAGGAGCAGCAAGCATATGCATATTATAATCATTAAAATGACCATGTGCAAAGGTAAAAGGCAACCCTTCAATATAATCCTTAATAAGTGCAAACTTCTCGGATATAGTGTTATTGGGAGAATTCAAAAAGATAATAAGACTATCATGTGTGGGTGCAATAGCAACAATTTAATTCTTATCATAAGGAACTATAGCAAGTTCATCTCCATATGCTTAATTCATATTGGCATCATGGCCACAAGCATAGCAAGTATCAATTTCATCAAAAAGGGATATTTCAAACGAATCAATGGGATCATAACAGTTATCATAGCATACATCCTTCGGTAAGCATGAAGGGAAATTAAATAATGTATGAGTTGAAGAGTTACTCTCATTAGAAGGTGGGCACGGGTGATCAATGTGCTCTTCCTCCTTTTGTTCTTCGCTCTCCTTATCATCTTTTTCATCCAATGAGCTCGCATTTTTATGAATTTCTTCTTCCATAGACTCCTACAAAATATTAGTCTCTTCTGGGACAGTGGAGTTATTCTCAATAAATACATCAATATCATAATTGTATTTATAATTATCGTAGTAATATTTAAGGATAGAAAGATTTTCAGGTCTATAAACTGAATCATCAAAATCTTCAAACTTTTTAAACAAAGATTCGATTTCATAAGCACCCTTAAAAGCAGAAAATTCTTCTATTCGTTCCACATCATAGTAATCATATATACCTTTAGCATAAGAAGCCAAGGTTTCATTATCATTAAATTCGCATGAATAGGGAAGGTGTGGAACCTCAATCTTAGAGCAACAAGTATAATCATATATCAAGCATAGATTCCAAGCATACCATTGCAACATCTCAATTTGATCCCATAAAAGTTTTGCCTTTTGATTCAAGCGATAATCCCTAAAGTATTCACGTTGATCCAATGTTACTCCCATTATCAAGTTGAATGGGGTTTTCTCAGGATTATCAAAGTAGTGCATAATATTTTTCACATAACGAGCATCGAGAGTTTTAGGAGGTTCCCCATCTCCATGAGTAGCAGGTACAACTAATTTTGTTGGTGTTTCGTGTTCCATATCCATAACTAAAGATAGAGAACAACTTATAATAGGAAATAAAAACTACTTGGTGACAAAGCAAACAAGTACGCACGAGAATATTCACCCCACACTATAACTCCCCGGCAACGGCGCCAGAAAAAGGTCTTGATAATCCACAAGTATAGGGGATCGTTTGTATCCTTTTTCGGTAAATAAGAGTGTCGAACCCTACGATGAGCTAATGGTTGAACAAATATTCCCTCAAGTTCTATCAACCACCAATACAACTCTACTCACACTTGACGTCTGCTTTACCGAAAACAAGTATGAAACTAGTTTGTAGGAGTGATGGTAGAACTACTTTGCAAGAATAAAACTAGAAGTACTCTGCAAGATAATAAAATTTAGGTGTTTAGAAAAAGGATTTGTGTCAACAAGGAAGTTATTTGTCCCTAGGCAATCGATAACAAGTACCGGTAATCATTCTTGTAGTTTTATATGAGGGAGAGTCATGAGCTAACATAGTTTCTCTACTTGTATCATATGCACTTATGATTGGAACTCTAGCAAGCATCCGCAACTACTAAAGATCATTAAGGTCGTGAAACCCAACCATAGCATTAAGTATCAAGTCCTCTTTACTCCCATACCCAACAACCCACCTACTCGGGTTTAAGCTTCTGTCACTCTCGCAACCCACCATAGGAAAATCATGAACATATTGCAACACCCTACAACGTTTGCGCGAGAACAGAGGGCACCGTAGGACAGAACCATAAATAAAATATACAATCATACCAACCAAGATCACGATTAACCCACAGGACAAAACATAGCTACTCAAACATCATAGGATAACCATAGATCATTGGGAAATAATATATGGAGTTGAGCACCATGTTTAAGTAGAGATTACAGCGGGGATAAGGGGTGTTACACCGCTCCATAGAGGGGGAGAAAGTTGGTGTTGACGGTAGCAAGATTGTTGATGTAGATCGCCGTCCCGATCGTTGCCCCCGGCAGCACCGGAAGCGAGGGGGAGAAAGCCCCCCTCCTTCTTCTTCTTCCCTGGTCTCCCCCTAGATGGGAGGAGAGTCCCCCCTCTGGTCCTTGGTCTCCATGCTGGCAGAGGGGCGGGAGCCCCTTCGAGATTGGATCTGCCTCTATGTTCTCTTCTATTTCGTGTTCCCAAAACTGGCCGAGAACCTTTTCTTATATTCCCGAAGATCCGTAACTCCGATTGGGCTGAGATTTTAACACAATTTTTTTCCAGATATAAGCTTCCTTGCGCCCGAAGTAGAGCTCCAACTGATGTTCGAAGAGGGCACAACCCACCACGCCACACCTGGCTCCGGGACTGCGCCCTGGTGTGTTGTGCCCACCACGGGCCTCTGTTGTGGTGATTCCAACTCCCAAAAATCACATATATTCCAAAACAATTCTCTGTGAAATTTTATTGCATTTGGACTTCGTATGATATGGATTTTCTGCGATACAAAAAACATGCAAAAAATAGGAACTGGCACTGGGCACTGGATCTATAGGTTAGTCCAATAAATCATATAAATTGTTGCCAAAAAACATGTGAAAGTTGTATAATATTAGCATGAAACAATGAAAAATTATAGATACGACGGAGACATATCAGTTAGGTATGACATTATGACATTATGTCATTATGTCATTATGTGCAGATGCCTTGTTTATATGTATTTGGCTCTTAGTTTGGTTGCAGTGAACATTTGTTCATTTATCAAGCAGATGCCTTGTTTATCTGTATTTGGTTGTTAGGTTGCTTTTTTAGCATTCGTCCAGTTATCAAGCAGATGCCTTGTTTATCTGTATTTGGTTGTTAGTTTGCTTTTTTAGCATTTGTCCAGTTATCAAGCAGATGCCTTGTTTATCTATATCTGCTTGTTAGGTTGGTTGAAGTGAGCATTTGTCCAGTTTTCAAGCATACACCATGTTTATTTGTATTTGCTTGTTAGGTTGGTTGCAGTGAGACTCTGTCCAGTTTTCAATGGCTATATTTGGTTGTTATACTGGTCATTTATGTCTTGTTTATTTCAGTCATTCACAATGTGTTGTTCATTATGTGCAAGTCGCCCTCGACTACATCAATACCAGTTTGAGTGACTATATTTTGTTCCAGTTATTCCCGGTGTAGTTAACACATGCCCTTTATTTCAGTTTTACACATTTATCCAGTGTGATGTTTAAGCATTACCTACGTTCTATTGATTTTCAACAATACCAGTTTGAATTGCAATATTTGATGGCTGTTAAGCCTGTTGTTGGTAAGATTGCCTTCCATTGTATATCTGCTTTAACAACATGCTGAAACCAACGCATTCAAGCTATCATTTGGAGATGATGTTGTTTACCTTTGCTATATTTGTTTGATGTTAAGGTTGTTGTACTTATCATGCCTTTCCACTACTTATGCAGGACAACAACGGGAGTGGCCACCATTTTCTGTCGAGGTTAGCTTCATCCCTTGGCTTGTACTCCCCCCGTCGTTCCATAATGTAGTGCATATAGATCTAGGCCTGGACACTTGTTAGCTTCTAGTATTGACTTGTTGCTTGTAGGTACATATGCCCTTGGCAAGGATCCATGCATTGACCCATTTTGCGTATGGGGAAATGAGATATTCATGGACAAGCATCAAGTGAGGAAACTGATAAGGATTATTAGCAAAAAGATACGAATGGTGGCAAGCATATTGTTTGTTTATGCTCTATCCAACACAACAGTGAGCTACAGGATGGTATCTACAAACTCTGCAGCCTTCTCTTTTTCTACCCATAATGAGTTGTTAGACAACAATGTCAGAATATTTTTCGTTCACAGTGGTTCCTGAAGCAGTTCACTCAAGATTACCTCGCAAAGTACATGATTGGTAGACACGCAATGAAGGTTAAAGTATTTCATCCAGACTACAATGAGCATCGAGAAGTCGTAATGAAGATAGTGAAGGATGAACGGGCACCAATCACAAGGGGTTGGCCTAGAGTTGTGCGCGCATTACGCATGAAGGAGGGCACAATATGGGCATTCCGCTTCACCTTCTCCAGCAACCATAATGTCTTTCGCCTCTCTCTTTACAGTCTTCAGAACAACTATGGTTCATCATTCTTTACTTGGTTCTTCTGTAGTTCTTCAGTATATGTACCTGTGCATCGAATAATGCATTCGTAGTTGAACCTATATTTGTAATAAACATGGTTAGATATGAAATAAGTGATTGCCTACTTTCAAATTCAAAACATGTGATTTCTAAATTAGGGATTACACTGCACACGGTTTGCAAAAGCGAAACGTCTGCGATAGATGTGGAGATCAGACACGTTTCTAGGATCCACTACGTGCGCGATCAATCTCCACTACACACACGACATCCTCTTGAAAACTATTTGTGTTAGGCCACCTTGTGCAAAAGTTTACCACGTAAAAATTGTGTGTGATGGACAACCTTTTCCACACGGTTTCTTCTATGCATTGTGTGTGATGCATTCAATAACGCAAAAAATAAAATTATTTATACTGTGTGCAATGGCAACGCTATCACAAACGATTTAAGGGAAAAAATTGTGTGTGATGTACCTGAGAATAGAAACATTTTCCTTGGAGCGACTATGTGGGATGTACATACAAACGCAAATGTTTAGCGGGGACTGACTGTGTGGGATGTACTAGCGACCGGAAACAATTTCGCCTGTATAATTGTATTTTTAGCACTACTATACATATAGCTGTATTTGAGCGCTCGCTGGTCGCACACGACCTCATTTTGCCGAGTGTGTGTGCGAGGAGGGCATATCCCCGATGGTTTATGGGTCGTGTGGGAAGGACCCCCCTATCATCGTCACTCACTTGGCGAAGGTTCCGAACGCCGTCGCGGAAAGGGGTTAAAAACCGTTTGTATAGCACCGACGCGTACTAGTGAATCCTATACTATTGAGGCGCACAGATAAGCGGTTGTTCTCATGCAAACCGAAGTAGTATATACATCCACTTCACCAGCTACTATTACAGGATGGACAAGCCTTTGTCAATCATATGAACATGATCTAGGCAAGGAGAGCATTAACTAAGAAGATTATTCAGATGAACATGCTCTATGCTAGGAGGACATTAGCCAAAAAACAAACAAGGAGGATCATTCAAATTGATTTGGTTTTTAGTCGGATGGAGAAAACCCAGCGTGGAGGGGGATGGTGGGAGGTGAGGAAGAATAAACCGGTGAGGCGAAAATAAACCTGCGCACTGGGCTACCGATCCCCCTTTAGGAGTAGAGATAGAGATTAACTACTCTACAACTTTCATGTTGTAACCATAATTTAATTGTGGTATCCTTATGCTTAAATATTCAAAACAAATAGCAATCACTATTAAATAAATATCATATCAGCAAAATAAGTGATTCTCTCTGTTTTCTTTTTCTATTTTCCATCTAGTGGCTAAAACATAACGTGGTTAAATAAAAATATGTAGGGAACAGAGAATAAACCTGAGTATGGCTGCAACTTACATCATCCTTATGAAGGTGGTCATGTTTCCTTAACACAACTTTTGGCAACCATTGCAAGTATTTCTTCAACTCAGTAGTGAGGCTGATAGAGGCAATGGTGTCCCGTCTTTCGATGAGATGATGGATATCGCTTTGGTGGAAGTCGACTTTGACGATCCGACTACGAACGTGCGAGGACGTCGCGCCTTAGCAATCGCTAAACCAACTCCGAGAGGTTATTGACCACGCCGGAGCACGATCAACCTGACCACGAGGGTCTGTTTCCTGCGAGCAAACGAAGAACAAGCAAGAAACTGAGATTGCAATCTGGATATTGCGAATATAAGATGAAAGCTTTATTGATCAAGGTGGGGTTCTGTGACGCCTTTGTCTGGTCGTTGAACACAAACGAAGTACGCGAAGTTGCAGCTATGGCGAACTTTTAATCTAAACAAAACCCAAAGTCTAAATGATGCCCTAAGGGCTGTATATATGGAGGAAGAGGGGGGAATTTCGTGGCCCTTGGTGGAGGGGTCCGAAATCAACCCTATCTCTTGTTTCCCCACATATACGGACTCTAAAAATAGCCTATACTTATGTATTTCGAAATTACATGGGCCTGGCCCAATAATAAGGTGACGCAGCACCTAAAATAGCCTCGGGACGAAATTTATGAAGTGGCATCTTGTATATTTCGTCCAAGGCTTCATGCACCCATTATGGTGGCTTCAAAGTCCTGAAATCATCACTTGTAACTCCGTTCTTGTTTCCCTTGCGCATGCCATCATCTCCATGCTTGTTCTTGCTCCAATGTTCATCCTTCTCCAAGCTAGGCCCTTCATTTGTAAGCAAAACAAATGTATCCAATTTAGGCAGCATCATATTCTCATGAACATTAGAATCATTACCAAGAAACGAAAGTACCTGGTAATTTAGTTGGCGTGCACGAGCTCTAGTAATTGGTCCAGTATGTATAGCAGCAGGGGCTGTGGGTGTAACAATTGTATTGATGTCCTCATCATCCTCCCCTTCTTGAAATGAAGTCGTCCTCGACGGAAGTTCATCTACCTCACCCAAATAAGGCTTCAAATCTGCAATGTTAAAAGTGGGACTAACCCCAAAATCTGCAGGCAACTCAAATTTATATGCATTATCATTTATTTTCTCTAACACCTTAAAGGGACCATCAGCACGTGGCATTAACTTTGATTTGCGCAAATCAAGAAATCTATCCTTACGCAAATGTAACCAAACAAGATCTCCAGGTGCAAACACAACATGTTTTCTACCCTTATCTCCAGCAAGTTTATATTTAGCATTCATGCGCTCAATGTTTTCCTTAGTTAACTCATGCATTTTTAAAATCAATTCAGCACGTTGTTTAGCATCAAAATTAACCTTCTCCGAAGATGGAAGAGGCAACAAATCAATAGGTGCACGAGGTAGGAAACCATACACAACTTCAAAAGGGCACATCTTAGTAGTAGAATGCAATGAACGATTATAAGCAAATTCAATATGAGGCAAGCATTCCTCCCACATTTTCTTATTATTCTTCAAAACAGCCCTAAGCATAGTAGACAACGTTCTATTGACTAATTCAGTTTGTCCATCAGTTTGGGGGTGACAAGTAGTACTAAAAAGCAGTTTAGTCCCCAACTTAGCCCATAAACATCTCCAAAAGTGGCTAAGAAATTTAGTATCACGATCTGAAACAATAGTATTTGGCACACCATGCAAGCGAATAATTTCACGAAAGAACAAATCAGTAACATTAACAGCATCATCGCTTTTATGACATGGTATAAAGTGTGCCATTTTCGAGAATCTATCCACGACAACAAATATGCTATCCCTCCCCTTCTTTGTTCGAGGTAAACCTAAAACAAAGTCCATATATATATCCTCCCAAGGAACACTAGGTACAGGCAAAGGCATATATAAACCATGAGGATTGAGTCGTGACTTAGCTTTTTGACATGTAGTGCAGCGAGCAATAAAACGCTCAACATCCCGTCTCATCTTTGGCCAAAAGAAATGTGTAGCAAGTACGTCCTCCGTCTTCTTCACGCCAAAGTGTCCCATTAATCCTCCTCCATGCGCCTCCTGCAACAACAAAAGACGAACAGAGCTAGCTGGAATGCATAGCTTGTTAGCACGAAACACAAATCCATCGTTAACAACAAACTTGTTCCACATTCTTCCTTCTTTACAATTCTGCATTACATCTTTAAAATCAGCATCATGCACATATTGATCTTTGATGGTCTCCAAACCAAATATTTTGAAGTCAAGTTGTGAAAGCATAATATAGCGACGAGACAATGCATCAGCAATAACATTTTCTTTTCCCTTCTTGTGTTTAATGACATAAGGGAAAGTCTCAATGAATTCAACCCATTTAGCATGTCTACGATTCAGTTTAGCTTGACTTTTAATATGTTTCAAAGATTCATGATCAGAATGTATAACAAATTCTTTGGGCCATAAATAATGTTGCCATGTTTCTAAAGTCCGAACAAGAGCATATAATTCTTTATCATAAGTAGAATAATTCAGACTAGGCCCACTCAATTTTTCAGAAAAGTATGCAACAGGTTTGCCATCTTGTAATAACACACCGCCTAATCCAATTCCACTAGCATCACATTCAAGCTCAAAAGTCTTATTAAAATCAGGAAGTTGGAGTAAAGGAGCATGTGTCAACTTATCTTTCAATACCGTGAAGGCTTCTTCCTGTGCGGTAGCCCAAAGAAAAGGCACATCTTTCTTTGTAAGCTCATTGAGAGGTGCAGCAATGGTGCTGAAATCTCTCACAAAACGCCTATAGAATCCAGCGAGGCCAAGAAAACTCCTCACTTGTGTGACCGTTTTGGGCTGCGGCCAACTCTCAATAGCTTCAATCTTGGCTTTATCAACTTCAATTCCCTATGGAGTAACAACATAGCCAAGAAAAGATACTCGGTCGGTGCAAAAGGTGCACTTCCCAAGGTTACCAAACAAACGTGCATCACGTAGAGCAATAAAAACAGCACGTAAATGTTCCAAATGTTCTTCCAAAGATCCGCTATAAATCAATATGTCATCAAAGTAAACTACCACAAATCGTCCAATGAAAGCACGTAAAACTTCGTTCATTAATCTCATGAAAGTACTAGGTGCATTAGTTAACCCAAAAGGCATGACTAACCACTCATATAATCCAAACTTAGTTTTAAATGCTGTTTTCCATTCATCTCCCAATTTCATACGAATTTGATGGTAGCCACTACGCAAATCAACTTTGGAGAATATTGTAGAGCCACTCAATTCATCAAGCATATCATCTAGCCTAGGAATAGGATGACGATAACGAATAGTAATATTATTAATGCCTCTACAATCAACACACATACGTGATGTACCATCCTTTTTCGGCACTAGAATAATAGGAACAGCACAAGGACTAAGGGATTCGCGTATATAACCTTTGTCGAGAAGCTCTTGTACTTGACGCATAATCTCCTTCGTCTCCTCTGGATTGGTACGGTATGGTGCACGGTTTGGCAGTGAAGCACCGGGAATTAAGCAATCTGATGCTCAATCCCTCGAATAGGCGGTAATCCCGGTGGCACGTCTTGTGGAAAAACGTCCGCGAACTCCTGCAAAATGTTGGTGACAGCAGGAGGCAAAGAGGAAGGCACGTCCTCGAATGAAAATAATGCCTCTTTGCACACAAAAGCATAGCAAACAGATTTGCTGAAATCTAGCTCATCAATATCAGATTTGGTGGCAAATAAACATGCACTTTTCAATTTAATTTCAGAAGCAACACTAGATGGTTTATTATTAGGCTTCATTTGTTGCTCAAATTCTTTTGCCACAATCTGATTTTCACTCTTATTCTTCTCCTGTTGTGCTTTATTAGCTCTATTAATATCATCTTTCAAAATGGAATCAGGAGTCATAGGAAGCAAAGTAATATTTTTATCCTTATGAACAAGAGTATAGTGATTGTTTCTACCATGGTGTACAAAATTTTTATCAAATTGCCATGGTCTACCAAGTAATAAGGAACATGCTTGCATAGGTACCACATCACAATCAACATAATCAGCATATGTAGAGATACTAAAATGCACATGAATAGTACGTGTTACCTTAACCTTGCCGCTGTTGTTGAACCATTGGATGTAGTAAGGATGTGGATGTGGTCTTGTGGTGAGAGAAAGCTTCTCCACCATCTCCATGCTAGACAAGTTGTTGCAGCTCCCTCCGTCTATTATGACGCGCACAGAACGTTCCTTCACAACTCCCTTGGTATGGAACAAATTGTGCCTCTGATTTTGCTCAGCTTGTGTGACCTGCACACTCAAAACACGTTGAGCAACTAAACATTCATACCTGTCAGCGTCTTCAGGAGCCATGTATTGCGTCTCATGATCAGAATCATCTCCACCATGTTCTTCACGTGTAATATGAGCCAATGTCTCCTCATCATAGTCACTAGCGGACTCATATCCACCATCCGCGGTAGCAATCATCACACGCGGAGATTTGCATTCTCTCGCATAATGACCTCCTCCCTTACAACGATGACAAATAATATCACTTGTGTGCCCTGTTGATGCCATGGAAGAAGAAGAACGCTGTGCAGGCCCCGCAGGTGCGCTCTTGGCAGATAATGGTGGTTGTGCCTGTTTTCTTGTATCACGGCTGGAGGTGGCACCGGATGGAGGTGCTGGTGCAGTTGAAGTAGAAGATGCACGTGGTGTCCATGATGAAGGTCGGCCTGCAGAAAAGTTAGTTCGCCCCAATGCTTGTCGATCCTGCACTTCACGTTCAGCTTTACAAGCAAGATGGAATAAACGAGTCATATTAGTATACTCCTTATAGTCTAGAATGGTCTGAATCTCTCTATTTAATCCACCCAGAAAACGTGCAAGCATAGCTTCATTCTCCTCAACAATACCACATCTAATCATGCCAGTTTGTAATTCCTGATAATATTCTTCTACAGAATTTTTCCCTTGTCTTAAACGCTGCAATTTTTGAAGCAATTCACGTTGATAATATGGTGGAACCCAACGCGTACGCATAGCAGTTTTCAAAGCGGCCCAAGTAGTTGGAATAGGATACAATCTACAATGTTCAGACCACCATACACATGCAAAACTAGTGAAAGCACAAACAGCAGCAGCAACTCGTCTCTCCTCAGGATATTGTAAACATGTAAATCGTTGTTCAGTTTCTAACTCCCAAGTAAGATATATATCAGGAACATATCTACCCTCAAATGGTGGAATATTCAATTTCAGTTTAGGAATATGGACATCATCTCGTACCTGAGGTGGTGGTGCAGGCCTACCATTACGAATATATACCTGAGGTCGACCTGCTGGTGGTGGTGCTGGTGGCTTCTCGTAGATCTGATTTTGATCAACCTCATCCTCATAATCGCCCGCATACTCATCATCTGATAGAGGCAAAGGTGTCCCGTCTTTCGATGAGATGGTGGATTTCGCTTTGGTGGAAGTCGACTTTGACGATCCGACTACGAACGTGCGAGGACGTCGCGCCTTAGCAATCGCTAAACCAACTCCGAGAGGTTATTGACCACGCCGGAGCACGATCAACCTGACCACGAGGGTCTGTTTCCTGCGAGCAAACGAAGAACAAGCAAGAAACTAAGATTGCAATCTGGATATTGCGAATATAAGATGAAAGCTTTATTGATCAAGGTGGGGTTCTGTGACGCCTTTGTCTGGTCGTTGAACACAAACGAAGTACGCGAAGTTGCAGCTATGGCGAACTTTTAATCTAAACAAAACCCAAAGTCTAAACGATGCCCTAAGGGCTGTATATATGGAGGAAGAGGGGGGAATTTCGTGGCCCTTGGTGGAGGAGTCCGAAATCAACCCTATCTCTTGTTTCCCCACACATACGGACTCTAAAAAGAGCCTATACTTAAGTATTTCGAAATTACATGGGCCTGGCCCAATAATAAGGTGACGCAGCACCTAAAATAGCCTCGGGACGAAATTTATGAAGTGGCATCTTGTATATTTCGTCCAAGGCTTCATGCACCCATTATGGTGGCTTCAAAGTCCTGAAATCATCACTTGTAACTCCATTCTTGTTCCCCTTGCGCATGCCATCATCTCCATGCTTGTTCTTGCTCCAATGTTCATCCTTCTCCAAGCTAGGCCCTTCATTTGTAAGCAAAACAAATGTATCCAATTTAGGCAGCATCATATTCTCATGAACATTAGAATCATTACCAAGAAACGAAAGTACCTGGTAATTTAGTTGGCGTGCACGAGCTCTAGTAATTGGTCCAGTATGTATAGCAGCAGGGGCTGTGGGTGTAACAATTGTATTGATGTCCTCATCACTGAATCTCTCTATTTAATCCACCCAGAAAACGTGCAAGCATAGCTTCATTCTCCTCAACAATACCACATCTAATCATGCCAGTTTGTAATTCCTGATAATATTCTTCTACAGAATTTTTCCCTTGTCTTAAACGCTGCAATTTTTGAAGCAATTCACGTTGATAATATGGTGGAACCCAACGCGTACGCATAGCAGTTTTCAAAGCAGCCCAAGTAGTTGGAATAGGATATAATCTACAATGTTCAGACCACCATACACATGCAAAACTAGTGAAAGCACAAACAGCAGCAGCAACTCGTCTCTCCTCAGGATATTGTAAACATGTAAATCGTTGTTCAGTTTCTAACTCCCAAGTAAGATATATATCAGGAACATATCTACCCTCAAATGGTGGAATATTCAATTTTAGTTTAGGAATATGGACATCATCTCGTACCTGAGGTGGTGGTGCAGGCCTACCATTACGAATATATACCTAAGGTCGACCTGGTGGTGGTGGTGCTGGTGGCTGAACGTAGTTCGGATTTTGATCAACCTCATCCTCATAATCTCCCACATAATCATCATCCTCCTGGGTACCAGCAGCAGCAGTAGCAGGAGCCAAAGAAGCACCAACAGCAGTAGCAGCGACACCAGAATTTTGTCCTGGCTCAATAGGAACACGTTGTGCTCGTCCATACTGATTCGGAAGGGGGCATAGTTGTTGTTGTTGCAGAGGTGCGACAGGTGCAGCCGGTGGTGGAAGACGCGCAAGCAGTTCATTAAATCTGTTATCGAGCTTTGTTTCGAACGTCTTCTCAAGGCCAGTAATCTTGTCCATGGCCTCTTCAAAATTGTTTAGCACATCTTGCACCTGTTCAGTCATCATTTGCTGAAACTTATCATGAAGCTCCTTGTTTGATAAGTTCTCCCAGTCAATCTCGTCGGCTTGTGATCCTGGCATGGTTAGCAGCAATAGAAACACACAAGAATATGATCCTACAGACTACTAAGAAGTGGTGGTGGTGTATCACAAATCCGTCAAGCAAATCTCAAATTCTTACCAGTTCTTACCCAGCAGCAGGCGGTGATCGGCAACCGTTGTAGCCAAAAACTCTCAAAGCTTGGATAGAGCGATTACCAGGGAGAGTCAAACACACGACGTAGATGTATGTGGAGCTGGGAAGGCTTATAGTATGGTAGCAAAAAGGGTCAGCAATAATCAATTCAGAGATGCAAAGTTGAATAAACGCTCAACGACGGTACTGTGCTGGTCCTAGGCTAGACTGTGCTAGAGACGCGAGCCTAGAACACCAACAAAATCACGGCGCGACACGTAAACAAGGGAAAAGCACACTCTGAATTTTTTTCCCTCTTTTTTTTTGCGCTCTTTTTTTTGCGCTGTTTTTTTTTTGCGAAAAATCACTATAATGGCGAGTGTCTCAAAACTCTTCCTAGGTCAAACTGACAAGATGGGCACGAAATTTTTTTTTTCGACCAAATTTTTTTTTTCGACTGCCCGGACCCAAAAACTGGAAACGGGTCAAAAAAACTTCCTATAATGGCACCTGTCTCAAAACACTCAGAAACACCTAAAAATAGGATAGCCAGAATTTTTTTCGAAAAATGCGTTTTCGAAAAATTTTGGGCCTAAACGGAGCGTGGTTTCCCGACTCTTTTTTTTTTCCGAAACCTACTCCGGCAAGGAAACACGAATCGGAAACTAGATGGATCTCGAAAACAAACCTAATAAGCAAGGAACTCGGATTGGTGGTGGATATATGGTGGTGGTATATGGCAGCGGTGGTGGTAGCGGTGGTAGTATATGGATATGGACCGGTGGTGGTATATGGACACGGATTGGTGGTGGTATATGGATACGGATTCGGAGCGGTGGTGGTAGATGGCAGGGGCGATGATGATGGTGCGGCGGCGGCGTGACAACTTATGACCAGAACTCAAAACTCTAAAAGACTAGACTCTAAGACCAGCAACTAGACCGACGATGCAACCGCAAATTCAACAAAGCAAAACCCTAAAAAGATTATGCAAAGGCTCAGATTGGCTCTGATACCACTTGATAGAGGCAATGGTGTCCCGTCTTTTGATGAGATGATGGATATCGCTTTGGTGGAAGTCGACTTTGACGATCCGACTACGAACGTGCGAGGACGTCGCGCCTTAGCAATCGCTAAACCAACTCCGAGAGGTTATTGACCACGCCGGAGCACGATCAACCTGACCACGAGGGTCTGTTTCCTGCGAGCAAACGAAGAACAAGCAAGAAACTGAGATTGCAATCTGGATATTGCGAATATAAGATGAAAGCTTTATTGATCAAGGTGGGGTTCTGTGACGCCTTTGTCTGGTCGTTGAACACAAACGAAGTACGCGAAGTTGCAGCTATGGCGAACTTTTAATCTAAACAAAACCCAAAGTCTAAACGGTGCCCTAAGGGCTGTATATATGGAGGAAGAGAGGGGGAATTTCGTGGCCCTTGGTGGAGGGGTCCGAAATCAACCCTATCTCTTGTTTCCCCACACATACGGACTCTAAAAATAGCCTATACTTATGTATTTCAAAATTACATGGGCCTGGCCCAATAATAAGGTGACGCAGCACCTAAAATAGCCTCGGGACGAAATTTATGAAGTGGCATCTTGTATATTTCGTCCAAGGCTTCATGCACCCATTATGGTGGCTTCAAAGTCCTGAAATCATCACTTGTAACTCCGTTCTTGTTCCCCTTGCGCATGCCATCATCTCCATGCTTGTTCTTGCTCCAATGTTCATCCTTCTCCAAGCTAGGCCCTTCATTTGTAAGCAAAACAAATGTATCCAATTTAGGCAGCATCATATTCTCATGAACATTAGAATCATTACCAAGAAACGAAAGTACCTGGTAATTTAGTTGGCGTGCACGAGCTCTAGTAATTGGTCCAGTATGTATAGCAGCAGGGGCTGTGGGTGTAACAATTGTATTGATGTCCTCATCAGATTCTGTGACGCCTTTGTCTGGTCATTGAACACAAACGAAGTACGCGAAGTTGCAGCTATGGCAAACTTTTAATCTAAACAAAACCCAAAGTCTAAACGGTGCCCTAAGGGCTGTATATATGGAGGAAGAGAGGGGGAATTTCGTGGCCCTTGGTGGAGGGGTCCGAAATCAACCCTATCTCTTGTTTCCCCACACATACGGACTCTAAAAATAGCCTATACTTATGTATTTCGAAATTACATGGGCCTGGCCCAATAAAAAGGTGACGCAGCACCTATAATAGCCTCGGGACGAAATTTATGAAGTGGCATCTTGTATATTTCGTCCATGGCTTCATGCACCCATTATGGTGGCTTCAAAGTCCTGAAATCATCACTTGTAACTCCGTTCTTGTTCCCCTTGCGCATGGCATCATCTCCATGCTTGTTCTTGCTCCAATGTTCATCCTTCTCCAAGCTAGGCCCTTCATTTGTAAGCAAAACAAATGTATCCAATTTAGGCAGCATCATATTCTCATGAGCATTAGAATCATTACCAAGAAATGAAAGTACCTGATAATTTAATTGGCGTGCGCGAGCTCTAGTAATTGGTCCCATATATGTAGTAGTAGGGGCTGTGGGTGTAACAATAGTATTGATGTCCTCATCAGAGGCTCGGCGCTAGCTAGCATATTGAACCTGAAAAATGACGCAACAAACCATAAGCATCTATCCAAGGACCCAAAGAATTCTTTTCTAATTCGTGAGTGGGACTCAACTAAACAACACTTTCCTGTGGTGCCCAGCACCGATGACATGTCGGCCTGTATATCCCTTTCACCAGGATGGGACTGAGTTGCTTTCCACTCCTACTGTCTCCACTTCCCATTCCACCAGATGGACCAAACCGCCTGTCGTGTCTACCATATCTTCCAAGGTTGAATCGGCAACATGAGAGATGACATCTGATTTGTTATTAGTGCAGTTTACCTATCATAAATTAAGAGGAACATCTGTAAAATGAACAGGAACTGGTGCACTAAAGATATGTAAAATCAGGCCTGCTCGTGAGAGAAGAGCGATAATACATCAAATCTACCCTGTACCAATATGTAACGATGATATCAATATTAATCAAAAAAATTCACGGCTATGTCTTCCAAACTGAAAATTGAGACAACTGAATAATGCACAAGGAACTAGAGGAGGAGACATGGAGTCTCTACCAGTGGGGGGCCAACAAATCTAACCAGGTCTCTTCTCGCACCTCTCTAGGGTCTTCGGTAGCGACAAGCTCAAACTGCCCCCACTTTCATCTTTGTTGCGCCCCCACCTTCTCCACAGTCTCACTGTCTAGCTTCTTAGTTGGTTCCGAGATGAAATTGCATCTCGTCGAGCTCGAGCACGAGCCCCTCGCCCTGGTCGAGCTCATAGCCTCATACACGTCACATGTATTCTATGGAACCCGCCAAGCATATGAACAACGCGGCGTACCCACCGATGCCATACTCATTGGAGTTGAGTCGAGTGATGGGGGAATCGACCCGCCAAGATGGGCAGGATCGTTGACATAGGCAAGGGAGAGGGCCGGCTCGAGGGGCTCCTCAACCTCCTTGGCATGGCTGACGCCAGCGCGAATGCTCCCACGGCGCTTGAGCACGAGGACATCACGGAAGCGGGTGCAGTCATCGAGGCTGTAGAGGCGAATGAGCAGGGCGTCGGTGGTGGTGGCGAGGGGGTGCGCGGGTGATAACCCACAAGTATAGGGGATCGCAACAGTTTTCGAGGGTAGAGTATTCAACCCAAATTTATAGATTCGACACAAGGGGAGCCAAAGAATATTTGAAGGTATTAGCAGCTGAGTTCTCAATTCAATCACACATGGAGATTAATTATCTGCAGCAACATGATCAGTAGCAAACTAATATGATAGTTTTTATAATAGTGACAACAACAATGGTAACGCTAAAAGTGATAGCAGTAGTTTTGTAGCAAGTGCAACAGTAACGATAGCAGCAGTAACTTAGCAAGAACAATATAAGATAAATTCGTAGGCTTTGGATCGGTAATTTGTTGGATGATATTCATCATGTGACAGTCATAAATTAGGGCGATACGGTAGTAGCTCCAATTCATAAATATAATGTAGGCATGTATTCCGTAAATAGTCATACGTGCTTATGGAAAGAACTTGCATGACATCTTTTGTCCTACCCTCCCGTGGCAGCGGGGTCCATATTGGAAACTAAGGGATATTAAGGCCTCCTTTTAATAGAGAACCGGAACAAAGCATTAACACACGGTGAATACGTGAACTCCTAAAACTACGGTCATCACCGGGAGTGGTCCCAACTATTGTCACTCTGGGGTTGCCTGATCATAACACGTAGTAGGTCACTATAACTTGCAAGTCGGATCCAGAACATGGATATAATGGTGATAACATAAATGGTTCAGATCTGAATTAATGGCACCCGGGCCCAAAGTGACAAGCATTAAGCATGTCAAAGTCATAGCAACATCAATCTCAGAACATAGTGGATACTAGGGATCAAGCCCTAACAAAACTAACTCGATTACATGATGAATATCATCCAACTCCTCACCAACCAGCGAGCCTATACGAAGGAATTACTCACTCCCAGTGGGGAGAATCATGGCATTGGCGATGGAGAAGGGTTGGTGATGATGAAGGACGAAGATCCCCCTCTCTGGAGCCCCAAACGGACTCCGGATCTGGCCTCCTGATGAAGAAAAGGAGGTGACGACGGCTCCGTCTCGTGGATCGCGATAATTCTTTCTCCCTAATTTTTTTCTGGAAAAATAGGATTTTATAGCATCGGTTTCAGGGTCTGCGGGGCCACCAGGTGGGACAACCCACCTGGGCCCGCCTTGGAGGGCAGGCGCGCCCTGGTGGGTTGTGCCCACCCAGGTGCCCCCCTCCTGTGGCTCTTGGATCTGGAAATTCTCTTTATTGATATAAAAAATCCTCGCAAAGTTTTGTTCCATTCCGAGAACTTTTATTTCTGCACAAAAACAACACCATGGTAGTTCTGTTGAAAACAGCGTCAGTCCGGGCTTAGTTTCATTCAAATCATGCAAGTTAGAGTCCAAAACAAGAGGAAAAGTGTTAGGAAAAGTAGAAACGTTGGAGACGTATCAACTCCCCCAAGCTTAAACCTTTGCCTGTCCTCAAGCAATTCAATTGATAAACTGAAAGTGAAAAAGAAAAACTTTTACAAACTTGTTTTCTCTTGTTTGCATAAATAAGCTTAAACAATACCCAGGTTTTCAGTCATCATTATAACTAACCATGCCGACAATAACTCTTAAAAATTATATTAACTCATATCAATGACATAATCAGCTAGCGAGCAGTAATAAGATATCTCAAACGGCAACACGTTATCAAAACAGCCATGATATAATATGATAATAGTTGTATGTCGCTAGCCCTTCCTGAGTCCGCAAAACATAAATGCAGAGCACCTCCAAAGTTCAAGCAGCGACTAAATATTGTAATTCATGGTAGAAAGGATCCAGTCATGATGCACCCAACATTATTTACACACAATGCATAAGCATGACATCAGTGCTTTTAGGTTCTGGCGCTTATTTTAGAAGGTGATGACACAAGATAAAAGTAAATAGATAGTCCCTTCGCAGAGGGAAGCAGTGATTTGCTGAGGTGCCAGAGCTCAGGTTTTTAAAACAGAGGTAAACGATATTTTGGGACATGCACCCTTCTCATTTAATTCACGACCATCAGCTATCAATATATTCCATGCTAAGCACGCTAGTGGCGGTTCCCAAGCGATAAAAGTAAAGGTTTTGACTCCATTGGGAGTTTTTGTTTGATTATTTGTAAGCTTTTTCTGTTTGCAGTTTGGGACTGGGAATCCCTATTACCGCCCTTTTCTCGTGCGATGGTGAGTGAATAAACACTCAACCTAAGAATAACCCGATTAGCATGGAAGATGCCGACCATCTCCTGTCGTTCCATGAACGATCCAGGCACACAAAAAGGATATCTATTCAAGTTTTTAGAGGTGGCACATGCAAATTTACTTAGGGCAACAGGGTAATACCGCATATAGGTAGGCATGGTGGACTCATCTGGAATAACTTTGGGTTCAAGGTTTTTGATGTACAAGCAGAATTCCCACTTAGTACACGTGAAGGCTAGCAATTAGGTTGAGAAGCGGACAGCTAGAGAGCAACAATGGTCATGAACATGCATTATGCATTAGTACATTGGACACTAGCATGAGTAGGATACGAACACCATGAACATAAATATCATAGAGGCTGTGTTGGTTTTGATTCTCTAAAATCGGTGGTGTGCTTAAATCAATAGGTGACTCAACACATGACGTATTCAAGTTAACTATGCATGCATCATTCTCATGTGAAAGTGGAAAATCTGTGTGACGCCCCCGATTCAATCATACACTAATCATGCACGCAAATGTGTACGATCAAGACCAGAGACTCATGGGAAGATATCACAACACAACTCTAAAACATAAATAAGTCATACAAGCATCATAATACAAGCCAGGGGCCTCGAGGGCTCGAATACAAGTGCTCGATCATAGACGAGTCAGCGAAAGCAACAATATCTGAGTACAGACATAAGTTAAACAAGTCTGCCTTAAGAAGGCTAGCAGAAACTGCGATACAGATCGAAAGAGGCGCATGCCTCCTACCTGGGATCCTCCTAACTACTCCTGGTCGTCGTCAACGGGCTGCACGTAGTAGTAGGCACCTCCGGTGTAGTAGGAGTCGTCGTCGACGGTGGCGTCTGGCTCCTGGACTCCATCGTCTGGTCGCAGCAATCGGGTAGAGAAATGGGGAAAAAGGGGGAACAAGGCAACCGTCAGTACTCATCCAAAGTACTCGCAAGCAAGGAGCTACACTACATATGCATGGGTATATGTGTAAAGGGCCATATCAGTGGACTGAACTGCAGAATGCCAAAATAAGAGGGGGATAGCTAATCCTGTCGAAGACTACGCTTCAGGCCACCTCCGTCTTGCAGCATGTAGAAGAGAGTAGACTGAAGTCCTCCAAGTAGCATCGCATAGCATAATCCTACCCGGCGATCCCCTCCTCGTCGCCCTGTTAGAGAGCGACCACCGGGTTGTATCTGGCACTTGGAAGGGTGTGTTTTATCAAGTATCCGGTTCTAGTTGTCATAAGGTCAAGGTACAACTCCGGGTCGCCTATTACCGTGGACACGGCTATTCGAATAGTTCAACTTCCTTGCAGGGGTGCACCACATTACCCTACATGCTCGATCCCTCCGGCCGGGCACACTTTCCTCGGTCATGTCTGGCCTCGGGAGATCAACACGTCGCAGCACCACCTAGGCTCAACAGAGAGGTCAGCACGCCGGTCTAAATCCTACGCGTGTAGGGGTCTGGGCCCATCGCCCATTGCACACCTGCACGTTGCGTACGCGGCCGGAAGCAGACCTAGCCCCCTTAATACAAGCGCGAGCTTACGGTCCAATGCGGCGCATGCCGCTCAGTCGCTGACGTCAAAAAGAGCTTCGGCTGATACCACGACGCCGGTTGCCCATATCTTGTCCCACGTGGCGGTTAGTGCGTATAAGGTCAATGACCCAACTCAGATCAAATACCAAGATCTCGTTAAGCGGGTTAAGTATCCGTGAATGCCGACCAGGGCCAGGCCCACCTCTCTCCTAGGTGGTCTCAACCTGCCCTGTCGCTCCGCCACAAAGTAACAGTCGGGGGCCATCAGGAACCCAGGCCCACCTCTACCGGGATGGAGCCACCTGCCCCTTCAGCCCCCATCTCCGAACAGTATCATATGTAATGCAACAGTATAAAGTGTATAGCATATGCCCGTGATCACCTCCCGAAGTGATCACGGCCCAGTAGTATAGCATGGCAGACGGACAAGAGTGTAGGGCCACTGATGGAACACTAGCATCCTATACTAAGCAGTAGGATAGCAGGTAAAGGTAACAACAGTAGTAGCAAGGACAGGCTATGCAGCAGTATAGGATTAACTGAAAGAAGTAACAAGCTACCCTACTCTAATGCAAGCAGTATAGAGCAGAATAGGCGATATCTGGTGATCAAGGGGGGGGCTTGCCTGAAAGCTCTGTTGTACGGAAGAAGGGTCGTCGGTGACGTAGTCGTACTCGGTGGCATCAGCGCCGGTCTCGGGGTCTACCGGAGAAGAAGGAGGGGAAGAAACAGTAAATACGGAGCAAACAAAGCATCACAAAACATAACGAGGCAATACGCGGTGCTAAGTATGCCCTAATGTGGTACTAGGCGATGCTGACGAAGGGGGAAAACATCCGGGAAAGTATTCCCGGTGTTTGATGTTTTCGGACAGATGAACCGGAGGGGGAAAGTTGCGTGTTTGCTATGCTAGGGATGTGTGGCGGACGAACGGGCTGCGTATCCGGATTCGTCTCGTCGTTCTGAGCAACTTTCATGTAGAAAACTTTTTCATCTAACTTACGGTTAATTTTCTATTAATTTTCTAAGTTTTAATCATTTTCTGGAATTTCAATTAATTCGAAAATAAAACAGTAAATAGTTTGTCACCTACTGTTATTCTAGCCTATGAGTATGACTATGGGGCCAGTGGGGCTGGGTTGACCCAGTCAAAGGTTGAATGGTCAAAGGATGAATAGTGTAGGCGGGTCCTGGCTGTCATTGTCTCTAACTATATTAGATTAGTTAGTTTTTGTTTAATTATCAGAGGGTCCCTCTGTCATTGGGCCACTAGGCTAACCTAGCAATTACTTAACCTAACTAATGATGCTAATTAGTGCCTAAACTAATTGGCCGGCTGTTGCTAGCCGGCCTCACGCGGATGGCACACACGCACGCATGTGTGCGGCGGCCATGGCTATGGCGTGGGCCAAGGGAGGCACTACGCAGGGGAAGCGGGGCAACCAAGTGGGGCACGCTAGGGCGTGCACGGCCAGCATGCACGGGCGACGGTGAGCAGCGGTGGCGAGTGGATGCGGAGCAGCGGCGACGGCGGCAGTGGAGCACGGCAACGATGGGCGCGGGCGGCTCCGAGGCAGCGCTAGGCGATGGCCGGCGAGCAGCTGCAGGCGGAGATGGGGCCAGGGACGGGCGCACGTTGGCAGCAGTATGCAACAGCTACAGATAGCAGTTAAGCAGCAGCAGCTCACGCACACACGTATGTACGCGTACGCGCGAGATCGGATGTGCTCGGGGACGGCAAACAGCGACCGAATCAAAGCGGGGGAAGGAGAGATTCAGAGGAGTTGCTCACCGCGAGACCATTGGCACGCTCGGGTAGGGTCGGGGTGGACCGGAGAGGCGGTGGTGATGGCGAGACGGCGATGACCGGACGAAGAAGACGAAGACTGCGTCGGCTACACACCTCCCCGCCTCATTCCAATGCCCTGAACGGACGCGGTAGAGCGCGGCGAACCTCCAGGATGTGCTCTCGTACGCCGGAGAGGCCGGTGGACGCGTCAACGACGGCTAGGCAGCGGTGGCTGCATGAGCTTGCGAGCTCAAAATCGAGCCAGAGGAGAGGGGGACGATGGGGATCGAGGGGGGAATGAACGAGGGCGAGCTAGGGTTTCTGGGGGGCGCCTTAGTAGGCCAAGGGAGGGTGCGGATGGCCGACACGTGGCCCTAGAGCCATGGATGGCCGACACGCACGGCTCTGCCTCTCCCCTGCGAGAGGTTGGGGAAAAGGCCAGCCAGCTGGGCTGGGGCTGGTACAGTGTTAGTACTAGGCTTATGTGAACAGGGGGATTTCTCCTTTCCTTTTTCTTGTTTGTTTGTTTTCCTTCCCTTTTATTTATTATTTCCTGTTTTATTTTAGACACACTTTACTTTAGTTTTATAATATATAAATTTAGTTCCGAAAATAATGTTACTACTTATTCTACTGCCACAATAACCTGGGCTCACAGATAAATTAGTTTAATATTTTATATTTTATAAAAAGCATTTAATTATTAGTTTTAGATGTTGTTCTACTCATTTTAGAGTAATTACACATTTTATAAAAATGTGGTTTCTCCATCATAATTACCTATGCATTATTTGGCTCACTCCAAACATTTTAGTTTTAATATTTAAAAACTTTTATTGTTTGCTTGATTTTGAATTTGAATTCGAACCGGTTTCGAATTAACACGAGATTAGGAACAGTAAATGTGGTGACGTGGCCTCATTAACAGAGATTTACTATAGCTTAATTATTCGGGCGTCACAATTCTCCTCCACTACAAGAAATCTCGTCCCGAGATTTAAGAGGGGAGTAAGGGGGGAGGGATTGGGTTACGGAAAATCTAACGGATCTTCTCGGTCTTGGTTGCTCTTCTCGAAGAGGTCCATCCAATATATTGATGCCTTCATACTTCTGCTTCAGGTCAAAATGATGAAGTCGTCATCCTTCCCTCAGGATCTTCATCGCACGTACGAAAAGAATAAGTGGTAACTTCAGAAGAACTGACCTCTACAAGGTTGCTATCTGGTACATAACGTCAACGAAGATGGCAGAAAGTAACTCTAGAATTGGAACTTAGAAAATTTCGAGAGGAAAGTAATAAGGTACAATAAGGAGTTTCAAGCGGCCAGGTAATTGTTCGATGCCTATTCAGAAGGTGAAAGGGTTTCAGGGCAACGAGAATAAGTACTGTGTCTGATAACAGAATTGATGATCTCTCGAAAAGTGGCTCGTGAATTTCATACGAGGCCACATGCGAGGAACAACCTTGAGAACAGGGGGTGTACAAGAGAGTTGGGTTTTGATCCTATGGAACTATGGGTTATGGGCCCATTATGCTAATTAATAGTAGGAAGGCGGTGACGATTCGCACGATCATGTAAGCAAGGCATGTCAGAGGATAGTTTGTCGGTTATGTCGGCAACAACATCGGTACCAAGGGCGAGGGACGAAGAGAACCATTTTTCCTGCTCGTTGAACGAGGTGGACCAATAGGCAAAGTTCTTGTCCATTGGTGGTTACTGGAATGCTATCAACAAAAGCAACAGGGTCTTACTGACACGGTTGTACACTAAGGTGTTTTACATAAGCAAAAGAATACTACTGCTTATATAATATAGATCACAAGAAGGGTCAAGCAAACCAATGGAAAGGAAAGGTGATTACCAGGTTTATTCAGAACAATGGGAGGAAAATGTGTATACACACATTTTTCGGGGGTATATCCTTCCCAAGGACAAGCAGGGCATGATATCCATGACGGGATAGTAGTAGAAAACCATTTAGGTAAGGGGAGAGGAATTTCATGACATTACCCAAACAATAGTGTTTGAATAATTGATAAGGAATTTAGCATTGTGCTTCAAATGTTCTTATTGATGACAGGAGTACCACATACATGCCTCGAGATAGCATTGACATGGTCTTCAAGCAAAGGTCGGACTTGGATATACAAAGGATTCATCAGGAACAACTTATAGAATAAGTCTCACAATTTCCACATGGAAGAATGGTGAACCTTGCTAAGATGGAAACTATAACAATAGGTCCCCCGGCCAGGTGTGCTAAGCAAAGACACCACCTTACCGGGTTATGTAGAGACCAATGTTATAACTTTTGGAAATATGTTCCAACCATCATATCTGATGGAGATTCAGATATGAATGGTGTCAGGATACCTCAGGCTCAGGATGCCTGAGAAGAAAGGTGCAACACAAATTGTCAAGATGACATTGTAAGATTCTCGGGAATGAACTATGAAAGCGAGTTCCGAAGAAGGGTTCATCATTAAGCCAAGGAGATGATGGGAAGGTGGCTGATGGACTCAGCGACAATTCATCGAGATTTCCAACAAGATGGATTTCCACAATTATGTGAACGAGATGACATTAGTTAGATCAAATGATATAATGATGTACGCTCGAGGAAAACATACACAATTGAAAAATGATAGAAAGGTGCACCCGAAATATGGGCTTAGGTAGCATGACCGATGTTAGAATTGTGATTCGATAACTGATGGTCTAAGAAAGAAATGTCGACCATTAACTTCAAAGCAATATGGTTGCTAGAGATATTAAATTCTCTCAACAGAGTTCACCCAACATGGGGGCCAAGAAAGAATGGTGATGGGGAGAAGCATCACTGCATCAAGAATTTTCAAGAGGTGGATCAATCATTGCAACATCCTTGACATAAAGGATAGTAATACTTCAAGGTAGAACATATCACAAGCTGGATAAAAAGGAACTCAAGGTACTACACAAAACATGAACAAGTTTATGTTGGAGGGAGGGTAATAACGTTGTCGATGATAACGCAAACGATCGAGGGGCAAAGGATGGTATGTCTCATCATGAATCCAATTGACATCCTGAAAGGAGTCAAAATATTGATGATGATCACGTCACATTTGTCGAGAGATTTCATGAAGATGTAATCGATCGGCGATGACATCATGTTAAAGGAATGATGAGGCGAAAGGTTATTGGAACCATGGGTACGACATAAACTCGAAATCAAGTTTGCTTTTCAAGGAGAAATGATATGATGAGGAAGATCGACGTAAGATTAGCCCACCGTCGAAATTTGTGCTTCAGGAAGAAGGACCAAGTAGCACAGTTAAAATTTTAGCACAATAATGATATAGCCGATCAGGCTAGGAATGACTTGAAGGATTATTAAACTCGTAAGCAACGAAAATTACTTAGAGTTATTGAATCGGAGTGCGGACTTAATTCACTATTCGGTGTTCTCGGTTGACGACAACCCAGAACCCAGGAAAATTGGAATTGATGAGAAATAACAGTTGATGAAGAACCCATAAGAAGTTATGCAGTTCCATGATAATCTCGAGTTACCAAGGGGTAATACTCGATGACAAATCAAAGTAGAGGTTAGACTGGGGTATTGCTCTGTAGAAGACAAGTGTTTAAACTTGCCCGAGAAATGGGATCAAAGAAGAACATATGGTCGGAACCACGATTGTAAAGGATCAATTCACCGATATCAGGATGATATTATATCAAGGGAATAGTTATTATTACAAGAAGCTTCCAGGATAGGAACTACATCGTGTCCATGGGCATGAACACAAAGGTTCAAGGTCGACTCCCACTTCCTCAATGCATAACCTTCCATTCACCTCTCGCTTTTCGAAAATGACATTAGTTGTTGAAAGTTTTACCTGGTGCAATACCAGATAAGTATGTCATGTGAAATCTTTCAGGATCACATAGAATAAGGAAGGCATAGGTTCAACCCATCGGGGCATCGTAGAAACATATACCACAAACTTCAGGAGCGAATAACTCAAGCTCGGGAGAAGAGCATGGTCGACAAAAGTAGATGATGCAATTTACCAAAGGCATTATGTATCGGGTAAGGAACTCACAAGAATTTTGGTTGTGAAGGACACTGCCGGATAATAACCCGGCAATGGGTATGGCGGTCCACAACGGGGCTAATGTGAGTATCGATACTCAATCAGAGGGAGAAAGAATGCAAAGGCATCGGTTTATAAAACATATGAATAATCCGAAGTATAATTACAAAGGAATTATGATCTCCAAAATGGGGGATCATAAGCAAATGCTCTGATCAAAGGATGAGTGAGCTGAATATAGTTACATGGGAAATTAATCAAGGTTTGATTGGCCGAGTACCAGCTCATGTGCGGAGCAACGTCTAAGCCGAAAGGATGAATTCTAGGACCTGATTGAGGATTGCGAGCATTCACAACATATTGAATCAACGCACCCAATTGATAATGACAAGGGATGCCAATCAGATTACAAGACTTATGGGATTAACCATAATGCAAGCAAGCAAGAATTCCAAGAGCAATAGGCTGCTCAAGATTTTCGGAAGTTCAAATAGTATTTCGAAGACTTTTGTGAATTACTTGAATTAACCGGGGATGAGCGGATAATCGAGAAGTGCGAGAAATTATTCGTAAGGGTATTTAGGTGGCAAGGAATTGCAAGGCAGTAGGCACAAAGTATTCCCGGGGTATCTTGTAATAACAAGATCGGCTGTGGATAAAAGTAAAAATGACAGGTGTAAGTATTTATCCATAGGGATATTTCGGTGGTAGGAAATTGCAAAAGCAACGGGCACAAGGTCTTGAGAGAATATCAGAGAGTATCTTTGAAATCTTCTGGTGCATCAGGCGATCATCTGAAGTGAGGGGCTCTCCAGGAGAAAGTATTATCGAGAACCTAAAGTTAGTTTTGTTTTTAGCAAAATCATTTAACCCGAATAGAAGAGAGCTCAGAGTCCCAGAGTATAGACGAGGAGTAAAAGATCCTAATACCACCCAAATGGCGACGTGGGCCCGTAAGACACACAGCCATGTTAGTAAAAAGTTTTTGTAATGTCTAGACTCGACTTCGGCCAAGGAGTGTGGAAGGGGGATTCCTACAGGCAGTGGGCTCTGATACCAACTTGTGACGCCCCCGATTCAATCGTACACTAATCATGCACGCAAATGTACGATCAAGACCAGGGACTCACGGGAAGATATCACAACACAACTCTAAAACATAAATAAGTCATACAAGCATCATAATACAAGCCAGGGGCCTCGAGGGCTCGAATACAAGTGCTCGATCATAGACGAGTCAGCGAAAGCAACAATATCTGAGTACAGACATAAGTTAAACAAGTCTGCCTTAAGAAGGCTAGCACAAACTGGGATACAGATCGAAAGAGGCGCATGCCTCCTACCTGGGATCTTCCTAACTACTCCTGGTCGTCGTCAGCGGGCTGCACGTAGTAGTAGGCACCTCCGGTGTAGTAGGAGTCGTCATCGGCGGTGGCGTCTGGCTCCTGGACTCCATCGTCTGGTCGCAGCAATCGGGTAGAGAAATGGGGAAAAAGGGGGAACAAGGCAACCGTGAGTACTCATCCAAAGTACTCGCAAGCAAGGAGCTACACTACATATGCATGGGTATATGTGTAAAGGGCCATATTAGTGGACTGAACCGCAGAATGCCAGAATAAGAGGGGGATAGCTAATCCTATCGAAGACTACGCTTCAGGCCACCTCCGTCTTGCAGCATGTAGAAGAGAGTAGACTGAAGTCCTCCAAGTAGCATCGCATAGCATAATCCTACCCGGCGATCCCCTCCTCGTCGCCCTGTTAGAGAGCGACCACCGGGTTGTATCTGGCACTTGGAAGGGTGTGTTTTATCAAGTATCCGGTTCTAGTTGTCATAAGGTCAAGGTACAACTCCGGGTCGCCTATTACCGTGGACACGGCTATTCGAATAGTTCAACTTCCCTGCAGGGGTGCACCACATTACCCGACACGCTCGATCCCTCCGGCCGGGCACACTTTCCTGGGTCATGTCTGGCCTCGGGAGATCAACACGTCGCAGCCCCACCTAGGCTCAACAGAGAGGTCAACACGCCAGTCTAAATCCTATGCGCGCAGGGGTCTGGGCCCATCGCCCATTGCACACTTGCACGTTGCGTACGCGGCCGAAAGCAGACCTAGCCCCCTTAATACAAGCGCGAGCTTACGGTCCAATGCGGCGCGCGCCGCTCAGTCGCTGACGTCAAAAAGAGCTTCGGCTGATACCACGACGCCGGTTGCCCATATCTTGTCCCACGTGGCGGTTAGTGCGTATAAGGTCAACGACCCAACTCAGATCAAATACCAAGATCTCATTAAGCAGGTTAAGTATCCACGAATGCCGACCAGGGCCAGGCCCACCTCTCTCCTAGGTGGTCTCAACTTGCCCTATCGCTCCGCCACAAAGTAACAGTCGGGGGCCGACGGGAACCCAGGCCCACCTCTACCGGGATGGAGCCACCTGCCCCTTCAGCCCCCATCTCCGAACAGTATCATATGTAATGCAACAGTATAAAGTGTATACCATATGCCTGTGATCACCTCCCGAAGTGATCACGGCCCAGTAGTATAGCATGGCAGACGGACAAGAGTGTAGGGACACTGATGGAACACTAGCATCCTATACTAAGCAGTAGGATAGCAGGTAAAGGTAACAACAGTAGTAGCAAGGACAGGCTATGCAGCAGTATAGGATTAACTGAAAGCAGTAACAAGCTACACTACTCTAATGCAAGCAGTATAGAGCAGAATAGGCGATATCTGGTGCTCAAGGGGGGGGGGGGCTTGCCTGAAAGCTCTGTTGTACGAAAGAAGGGTCGTCGGTGATGTAGTCGTACTCGGTGGCATCAGCGCCGGTCTCGGGGTCTACCGGAGAAGAAGGAGGGGAAGAAATAGTAAATACGGAGCAAACAAAGCATCACAAAACATAACGAGGCAATACGTGGTGCTAAGTATGCCCTAATGTGGTACTAGGCGATGCCGGCGAAGGGGGAAAACATCCGGGAAAGTATTCCCGGTGTTTGATGTTTTCGGATAGATGAACCGGAGGGGGAAAGTTGCGTGTTTGCTATGCTAGGGATGTGCGGCGGACGAACGGACTGCGTATCCGGATTCGTCTCGTCGTTCTAAGCAACTTTCATGTAGAAAACCTTTTCGTGTGACTTACGATTAATTTTCTATTAATTTTCTAAGTTTTAATCATTTTCTGGAATTTCAATTAATTCGAAAATAAAACAGTAAATAGTTTGTCACCTACTGTTATTCTAGCCTATGAGTATGACTATGGGGCCAGTGGGGCTGGGTTGACCCAGTCAAAGGTGGAATGGTCAAAGGATGAATAGTGTAGGCGGGTCCTGGCGGTCATTGTCTCTAACTTTATTAGATTAGTTAGTTTTTGTTTAATTATCAGAGGGTCCCTCTGTCATTGGGCGACTAGGCTAACCTAGCAATTATTTAACCTAACTAACGATGCTAATTAGTGCCTAAACTAATTGGCCGGCTGTGAGATAGCCGGCCTCACGCGGATGGCACACACGCACGCATGTGTGCGGCGGCCATGGCCATGGCGTTGGCCAAGGGAGGCACTACGCGGGGGAAGCGGGGGCAACCAAGCGGGGCACGCTAGGGCGTGCACGGCCAGCAGGCACGGGCCATGGTGAGTAGCGACGGTGAGTGGATGCGGGGCAGCGGCTACGGCGGCAGTGGAGCACGACAACGATGGGCGCGGGCGGCTCCGAGGCAGCGTTAGGCGATGGCCAGCGAGCAGCTGCAGGCGGAGACGGGGCCAGGGACGGGCGCACATTGGCAGCAGTACGCAGCAGCTACAGATAGCAGTTAAGCAGCAGCAGCTCACGCACGCACGTATGTACGCGTACGCGCGAGATCGGATGTGCTCAGGGACGGCAAACGGCGACCGAATCAAAGCGGGGGAAGGAGAGATCCGGAGGAGTTGCTCACCGCGAGACCATTGGCACGCTCGGGGAGGGTCGGGGTGGACCAGAGAGGCGGTGGTGATGGCGAGACGGCAATGACCGGACGAAGAAGACGAAGACTGCGTCGGCTACACAGCTCCCCGCCTCGCTCCAATGCCCTGAACGGACGCGGTAGAGCGTGGCGAACCTCCAGGATGTGCTCCCGTACGCCGGAGAGGCCGGTGGACGCGTCAACGATGGCTAGGCAGCGGTGGCCACATGAGCTTGCGAGCTCAAAATCGAGCCAGAGGAGAGGGGGGCGATGGGGATCAAGGTGGGAATGAACGAGGGCGAGCTAGGGTTTCTGGGGGACGCCTTAGTAGGCCGAGGGAGGGTGCGGATGGCCGGCACGTGGCCCTGGAGCCATGGATGGCCGGCACGCACGACTCTGCCTCTCCCCTGCAAGAGGTAGGGGAAAAGGCCGGCCAGTTGGGCTGGGCCTAGTACAGTGTTAGTACTGGGCTTATGTGAACAGGGGGATTTCTCCTTTCCTTTTTCTTGTTTGTTTGTTTTCCTTCCATTTTATTTATTATTTTCTGTTTTATTTTAGACACAATTTACTTTACTTTTATAATATATAAATTTAGTTCCGAAAATAATGTTACTACTTATTCTACTGCCACAATAACCTGGGCTCACAGATAAATTAGTTTAATATTTTATATTTTATAAAAAGCATTTAATTATTAGTTTTAGATGTTGTTCTACTCATTTTAGAGTAATTACACATTTTATAAAAATGTGGTTTCTCCTCATAATTACCTATGCATTATTTGGCTCACTCCAAACATTTTAGTTTTAATATTTAAAAACTTTTATTGTTTGCTTGATTTTGAATTTGAATTCGAACCGGTTTCGAATTAACGCGAGATTAGGAACAATAAACATGGTGACGTGGCCTCATTAGCAAAGATTTACTGTAGCTTAATTATCTGGGCGTCACAATCTGTACCTTTTTCATTACCTCTTATGATCAACCCACGTGATGTAGGAACTCTCGGTGGTGATGTGTCACATGGTGGAGATGAGGTAGTCCTCGCAAAAACGGGTGTGGTTGTTATAGTATGCGTAGTAGTTGAAGAAACATCTGTATCAACACTTGGAATGTGCACTGTGCGCTTGTTCTCCTTGTGGGTAACACGTCGTTTTATTTCCTGTTCACCTTTGCAAGCAAGACGAAACAAATGGTCCATAGGATAACACTCTTCATGAATTAGTATCTCTTGAATATCTCGGTTTAATACTCCCCAAAATCTATCCATAAAATCTTCTTCACTTTCTTCTAAAAATGAGTGCAACAATGTAGTTTGTAAATCATCATAATATTTTTTTACCGTGTTAGTGCCTTGAGTTTTTCATCATGCCACGAGTATAATAAACATCAACGAATCTATATCTCATGACAAGTTTTAAATCATCCCAAGTGGTATGTATAAAATCATGGTTTAACCGACAATATTCACTCCACCAAACTAAAGCAAAGCTACTGAAAGTACTAACCGCAGCTTGAAATTTTTCATGCTCATCAAAATTATGGGAAGCAAATATAGCATTTATTTGGTACCGCCATTCAATATATAAATCAGGCCTAAAACGAGCAGTAAATGGTGGCATGGAAACATTAACCTGATTATGTGCATTCTGATGTTGTTGCTCCTCTTGTGACAGTTATTGTATTTTCTTAGGTGATGGCAAATCTCCCACGATCGATGAAGCCCAAGAACTGACAACTCCGGAACCGGCCATAGTTAGTAGAAAACAACAAACAAAATCAGAGAATAATGTTCCTACGAACTACTAGGATGTGGAGGTAAAACACTCACAATATAACAAATATCAATATCTTAAAAGTTCTTACCATGCAGCAGGTGGTGACACGCAATTAGCAGTGTCAAATAACTCCGAAGATTGAGTAAAGCGATTGCCAGGGGAATGTACGCATACCCAGTGTAGAAATATGTGGAGCTTGGAAGGCTTAAATATTTGGTAGCCAAAGATTAGCAATAATCAATTCAGAGATGCAATGTTGAATAAACGCTCAGCGACGGTACTATGCTGGTCCTAGGCTAGACCGGACTAGAGACGCGATCCTAGAACACTAATGAGGTCACGGCGTAGCACAACTAGCATCAATAAAGGATATGAAGTAGCTCTGGCCAGCAAGATATAAGTGAAGATCACAATAGCAGTAAAGATAATGATGTGAAACAACAGCCAAGCAGGATATACCAACAACTTTCTCTCCAACTTTTCTCCGGAAAAGTTTTTGCCAATTTTTGGATAATTTTTCTCAAGAATGGCACTGACTCAAGCTTCCAAACGCAAAAAGAATCACTCAATTCTGAGTTGATATGAGGAGTCAAAAAATTCTAAAACTGGCTTGAAAAACTGGAACAAGCTGTGTTCGTGAACTCCGGAGACTAAAAGACCTATTTAGAAGCTGATTTTGAGGTGTCAAATATTGAACTAGCTTCTGCAACTAATTATTTGCGGCTCGTCGCTAGCTTTAATTTGAGTACTCATGGAGCCAGAACAGACTTCGTATGAGGAAGCGATGCATGTTTTACTGAACAGAGCTCAAAACAGATTCCAATCCGAATTCAGCTATATATATGTACAGCCGCTCTTGGACAGTAAAGATTTATATCTTATTTATTTGTGTAGCCAGTCTGTGCTTCTTCAATTCAAAAATTCCTAGAGCGTTAGTGCAACTACATATCAAGGTATACTATGTTGATTCTATGATTTTCCGTATGCTTGTATGTACAAAAATATGGTATATTTACTGCTTCATTTTCTTGTGGTGCGAATGTTGTTGATGTACATAAATTATGCTGACCACCAGCCTCCCCCACTGCACCGCCGCCCCGACCACCAGCCTCCCCGGGCATGGTACGCAACCCACTCCTTGTGCCACACCGTCCTCCACGCCCGCCCCGCGCCACCAGCCGCCGCCTCCCTCCCGCGCGCCACCCGCGGCTGCCACGCCAAGGCTTGCGCTCAGCTGCTGCGTGGGGAGCAACGGGGTCGAGGATCTTCATCTCGGCAGTACAACTGCATGCCCCGTCGACGTTCGTGAAAAGTGTTGTGTGCAGGCCACCCGTGCCCTGCCCTGGATCCGTTCAACAATCCAGTCGTCGTCATCATTGTTTCTGCCCGACGGCCATCATACTTTTCTTAGTCCAACTTCTTGCTTCGCTGCCGGTCACTCAATAAAGAGTCGTGTGCAAGCCACCCCTTGCTCCGCCCCCTGATCCGACATTTTTTATATGAATTTGATGAATCTTCTTGATGCTATGTTCTTATTCATCTAGAGATTCCTCCTCATATTGATTGTTTGTATTGCTTGTACATGTTTCGTTCATGCATGTATGTATCAGTTTGATGTTTTGAGATAGCTCAGATTACTTCCAACTGTCAAGATTGACATGCATATTTGGGGATGAGATTTTCAGGTACTAAGTTTGGCACTGTATCTAACCTGTACTAAAATATTTCAGCAGTTCAACAGGGGCGTGGGGTTCAGTTCGACGGTGACGAGCCAGGCAGCCGGCCTTCACATAACGAACTAGTGTCGTTCGATCTTGTGCGAATTGGAAATCCCCTAATGCTAAGTGTGTCAGTACAACCCTACGCTACAAGGTACGTGTACATCCACTTCACATGTTAGTCAAAAGTATTGTGCATTTTCTTGGTACCTTTGCTACTCTAGTTACATATCACTTGTGAAATCAAAAAAAATTGTTGTTCACTTTTCTGTGTTTTTTTGAATAATTCTCATGCTGTCTTTTCTGTGAGCTACGAAATCATAGTGCTTAAAATACCGATGTGTGTGTTATACTTGAATTAAAGAAGTTACAGGAGAAAGTACCCCTATTCCATTACTTTGAGAAGTAGAAGTACACCTTCCTGATAGTACAGTGCAGGCCCTGCACAAATGGCGCAGTGGTAGATGCTTGGTGAAGTCTGTTATAGCTTGATGTTTATTCCAAGGGAGTTCATGTCGAACTGCACTTCAACTATGCATGATGCTTTTTTCGGAGAAAGAAACTATGGAAGGTTCAAATTATCTTGATAGTTCAATCATTGAAAAATGAGGAGTTCTGAGGTTACATAAAAACTTTCTTCAAAAAATAGAATAGAACAAGTAATGATCATATTTGTCATCATGCTTTTAGCTAAATTAGTGTATGATTGAAACTTGGTTCCATTTAGATCACTAATTACTATAAAAGGCAATTTGAAGTTTCATCCACATCATGTTCTTGCATCAAGTGGTACTGTTTGATGTACCACTGAATTCAGTTTGGTTCAGTTCTTATTCCACTGACCAAGTTAGATCAATTTTTATTTTTGTGTTCAATTCAGTTCAGTTTCTGCCCCGCATATAAGTTCACCTATTTTATTGCTAAAATAGGTTCATTTTGTTCCCTGTAGGATCTTTCTATGATTACCTTTGTGAAACCTGTACACTCAACGCTCATATCTATGTATTGAGAACCAAATTTTCTTTTTATAATGAGCTTTACTTTCATACTGACATTTCATTTATGTTCTTTTATAGTAGAACAAATACTAATTTTTATGCCAAGTAAGTTCAAACAGAACAGAAGTGAGCTTCGTTTGCAAAGAATAGAAACATAACACATGCTTCATTTATGTTTTTATGAATCCAGCCTGAACTGAAGCCTGTCGGCGAGTCAGGTGCTGGGCCAACCACAAGGCAATGCCGCCGGGCAGGGCCCTCGATGACCGCCGAGCGCGGCGCGAGCCTTTTCAACCCCATTTCCAGGTTGAACTCCAAGGATCACGCCGTGGGGTGCGCGAAGGTGCTAGCTAGCCTCTGCTTCCATTTTTCTTCAAAAGCTTTGCTAACCCATTAGCTACTCATAAGATGACTTTGCTTCCAATTAGCCACTGAAAGTTGTGGACATTTAATGAAAAATCTTTTCTATAGAACCAGTTTCTAAAGTTGTTGCCGCGTGGACGCATCCCACTCCAACGGCATGGCTTATGCTTTAGTGGCAAACAGTGGAGCATGTTGGAGGAGTCACGGGGTCGAGGACCTCCTCCTCAACAGTACAACTTTTTGTTTTGTGGCTGGTCGCTCAAGGAGCTCAGTGCAGATCGCAGTAAGTACATGAGTACTAATATTAGGATATGTGTGGTCCCCGTAAGTACATGAGTACTAATTAGCATGTTTGATTGCTTTTGAAAACTGAAAATGTCAGCTTGTACCAATGCATTCCAAAAATCTGTTGTGTGTTTTCAGGAAAAAACATTTGTTGGGTTTTTGGTGGCCAAGTATTATTGATATGGAGATGAATAACTACGCGGATGCGCTCCTGTTGTTTTTCTGGAAAAACAAGATGCCATGCTTTACTTTATGAGCTTTCCAATTTGCATAGTTTAAAGTTGCTGCTTGCTCCCACCCGTGAATTGGGCAATTTCAATGGGTGTTGTCGAGCATGTTCGGAAGTATGCCCTTCGTGCAAAAGTGTGAAGTTTTGTCAGTATTTTGTATATTTCATTTGGCAGAGGCTTCATGTGATATTATGGAGCTTTATACATGTATTGTAATTACACTTTTAAGGCCCTACAGTTCATTATATCATATATGTGTGGCCGTTCAATATGTATTACATGATCAATTCTTGGAAAAGAAGAACACAATAGTTCGGTCGAAAACAATGATCAGTTCGATAGTGCTCTCTCCTGCCTATTTTGGTTGATGTCCATGAATGGACAAAAAATGTATGGGAAATATTCTTTTATTACTAGCATATAAGTATGAAAAAAGTTGAACACGACGTCCCAGATAAGTCTGGAAAAAAGCTCAAACAAAAAAAGACGATAAAAATTCAAAATGGTAAAAGTTCAAGTGGTAAAATGAGAGAAGTCCAGAATATGGTCGCAAAACAATGTTGAGTTCAAAAGAAAACACAAACCATTTTTGTTTTTTTTTAAATATCATTCATTTCAATAGTATAAACTATGCAAGCTCCGGCATGATGATACCATTGAAAAGTTATGAGGAAAAATAGACCGAAAATACAGAGTAAAGTCTAGTATGTGAAAACACGCTCAGTAAAAAACCATACAGACATCCGCTCAAGTACTCCCTCCGTCCGGGAATACTTGTCATTGAAATGGATATATCTAGATGTATTTTAGTTCTAGATACATCCATTTTCATCCATTTTGATGACATGTATTTCCGGACGGAGGAGTACTCTTTTCTCGGAACCATTCAAAACTACTGTGAAAAGTACCTCAGTACAAACACACAAATAGATCAGTACGAGTACTCTATTTTTCGACCAGAAAAACAACACGATGGGTCTCACCATATTCAAAATTACTCTTCAATGATTGCGAATTTGTGAAAATATTCAACATGACTAAGTTTCACATTTTCGGTATCTTTTCAATGGTATATTATTTGCACAATTTCAACAAAATTAAAAAAACACGTTTGAAATCAAATTTGACCGTATTCGAATTCGAGTTTAAACTGTAAGGAATTAGAAAAAAATTTCTATACGAAAAAGTTGCGCTAACATGTCTGCTCCAACGTGGTGGACGGTGACAACGACGACGAAAACTATACACCAGTTTTGACTTCGTCGGCGTCCTCGCGGCGGTGTAGATGGTTCTAACTTTTCTTTCCTCAAGCATGAAGAATCATCATCGCTGAATGGCTAGCCGATCATGAAACCAGGCCGGACGGAACAGATGTTGTGCTAGTCAGCTATACGAATAAAGCCATAGATCGATGTTGCTACTCTACATGATGCATCATATATGCATGACATATCACATCTGCATCATGTACGTACATGCCATGTACTTCATCTGTTTATCAGTTGCATCTTGTAATGACGTAAAACATACTCTTGTATATCTATACTCCATATTATTACCTCTCCTTTTACATTCTTTTGTATGGCTGCTACAAAAAACTATTTTATGTGTGATCATTGCAACTGTATTTGATTAAATTTCAACATGGACATGGCTTGCTGATACATGAACTAAAATACTTTATAGTTTGTCGGTGTACTAGAATAGGGGTACCCTAGTACCCCGAACTTGTGCACGGGTAGTTGCAGCACCTCGCGGCAAGGCTTGCCGGGCGACCGCCAAGATCCTCCGTGGTTCCTTTGGAGCCATTCAAGAACAAAATATTTAAGCCCAGGAGACAAGGCCCCGGCAAGAGGAGCTTGCCGGGAAGGCCAACCAAGGCATTTCAAGGAACTTGCCGCGACGCGCCGCGCGTCCCGGCAAGGCCCGGTGAGCGACAAGCTTCCGGACCCGACAAGGCAACGGCCGCGGCAAGGCGCTTGCCGCGGCAGGCGGCCACTCTGTGCCCACGCTCTAGCGCATCCACCAACGTGCCGCTCTGGGAGCCTTTCCAGGCGCGCGTGGCAGGAGGCTGTGCAGCCAGCAGTACACGGTGGCATGCGAAGCGGACAAGATCGCCATCGTGGCGAGCGGTGGCGCCCTTGACGGTCCTTCTGCACTGTTTGGGCTACACAGACGGGCATTTAATGCCCTTGTCCCCTGCCGTCAGGGTTAGGTAGGAAACACTGTACAAGTAACTGTACCAACCACCTCTCTTTTTACATTTGTACCCTTGTTTACATTGCCACCTGTCGGTGACCCCTTGAGCATATAAAAGGAGGCCCATGCGCAACGTAGAGGGGGGTTCGGATCATTCGGAAGCGAGAAAAACACTTAGCTCTCTCTCGAGCAAGAACACAATACAATCAAACAAGCAGCAGTAGGAGTATTATCTCTCCGGAGAGCTCCGAAGCTGGGTAAACTGCTCGTGTGCTTCGCCTCGATCCGCTCTTCATGCGACCTCCGCCCCCCGCCGAACCGAAAGGGGCCACGGTCCGCCGGCCCCATAGGTGTTCGTGGATCAGTTTCCCTGACATCTTTGGCGCGCCAGGTAGGGGGCGTCGAGGCTATGTGAACCTGATCCGGCGTCCACACGAGCTAGATCTTCATTTTCTTCATCAACATGCCACCGAAGAAGAAGGCTTCGGAGGCAGTTGTTCCATCCACGTCGATCCCACCGCCACCAGAGCAAACGGGTGGTGGGGTAGATGTCGGCGGAAGGACGGACGTCGACGAGGAAGCTCACGACGCTGCCAGGTCCAAGGGCAAGGCGGCGCAGACCTCAACGTCCGCGCTTGTTCCGCACCCATCTCAGGAGGCGCAGGACCGACAACGTCATGGTACTCGCAGTACCATACGTTTGTTGGGCCAAGATCAAGCTCGTGGATCCTGGGGCGCTCAAGACCAGCATGCACGCCAGCGTACCAGCACGAGCGAGACACGATCGCGCGGGCGGGATAATGCTCCTTCTAACATAGTTAGAAGTCCGAGCATATCCCGCTCCTCGCGCCGTCCGCCACTGCCACCCACCACTCCGGCAGAAGTTTGGCGCGAGCTCAACTGCTCCTGGATTACCCTCCGACGTCGGACAAGATCGACGAATGGAGGGCCACCATTCAGAGTCTCATCGGCTACGCCAACGGCGACACTCCACGGCAGCCGAGCGTGTCGCTACCGCGGCAGGGTTGCCAGGCGCGAGCCGGTGGCGACGAAACTGGTGGAGGAGCAACCACCATGCAATCACCACCTCGAAGGCCAAGATCACCGACTCGCCGGATCCACCTCGATAGCGACTCCACCGCATTGTCGGATCCACGAGCTCGTCGCGATCAGCGCCAAGTTCTTCGCGATCGACAGCAAGAAGACGCTCATACTCGCATCGAGCGCCAAAGAGAAGCGCGACGTCAATCCAACAAGCGCGCTGGGCCCTCTGTCGACATGCATGCGCCAGGGGAACCAGGTGACTTGCCGTACGCGGTAGGTTGCCATGTGTTCACTCATGAGCTGCGGCAAGTCCAGTGGCCCAGCACGAAGAACTTCAAGCCAGACGTACCGGAGAAGTACGACGGCAAGACACATCCGTCGGAGCTCCTCAGCATCTACACCATTGCAGTGCAGGCTGCTGGGGGACGGGACGACAAGATCCTTGCCAACTACTTCCCGCTGATGCTCAAGCCCAACGTCAGATCCTGGCTCATGCACTTGCCGGACAACTCCATATCCTCTTGGGCCGATCTATGCCATCAGTTTGTCGGCGCCTTCACAGGCCGCCACAAGCCTCATGGCCAAGAGAGTGACCTTCACCTGCTCGCCCAGAAGGAAGGAGAGCCCCTACGCAAGTACATTCAGAGATTCAGCAGCGTACAGCACAACATCCCAGACGTCCACCCTGCCGCGGTGATCAGCGCATTCCATCAGAACGTGCGAAACCGCAGGATGCGGGAGGAGATGGCGATGTGCAAGATAAGTGAGCTATATGCCCTGGCCGACAAGTGTGCGCGTGCTGAGGAAGGGAGGAGACTCCCCGGAGAGAACATAGGAGCAGGAGGATCTGACAGTGATGATGCTGCCCTGGCAAAGAAAAATCGGCAGCGGAATAACAGGAAAAAGAAAGGCAAAGAGATGCTAGCCGTTGAGCAGACCGGCAAAGAAGCCAAAGTTGCTAACTCCGGCAAGGAGGTTGCCGCAGTCGTGGCAGTTGTCGACAAGCAGGACGGCACCAACAAGCAGTACTGCAAGATCCACCGCACTAAGGTCCATGACCTCCAGAGCTGCAAGAAGGTCGAGCAGCTTGTTGAGCAATAGAAAACTAAATACGAGCGGCGCGACAAGGAGAAAGCCCAGGAAGGTGCTGGAGGATCCGGCAATAAACGTCCCGGCCGAGGAGGACGCCGCGGCAAGGCCAAGCACCGGCAAGGAGACAGGCCTCCCCGCGGCCGCGACAAGGATGAAGATGATGACGACGATGAAGATATGGATGATGATGAGACCGATGAGCAGGAGTTTCAGAAAGCCACAGAGGTCCTGTGCGTTGACGGTGGCGCTTCTCTGCATACTTCGCACCGCCAGCTCAAGCAGTGGGTGCGGGAAGTTAATGCAGCAGAACCACCCATCGAGTCACGCAAGCCTCTGAAATGGTCCAGCACGCCTATCATCTTTGATATTGAGGATCACCCTGATCGCATAACTGCGGTCGGGTGTTTGCCGATGTTGGTTTCACCAACTATCCGCAACCTCAAGGTCACTAAGATGCTAGTTGACAGCGGGGCCGGCTTGAACCTGATCTCCTCCGCGGTGCTCCAGAAACTCCAGATCCCTGACAGCGAGCTCGAAGAAACCGGTACGTTCCAAGGAATCAATCCGGGAAGGAGCAAGCCGAAGGGAAAGATTACGTTGCCGGTAACATTTGGCAGCGAGCTGAACTTCAGAACTGAGAGGGTCACTTTTGACGTTGCTGATTTTCCATTGCCTTACAATGGGATACTCGGCCGTCCAGCACTCGCCAAATTCATGGCCGCCTCTCACTATGCCTACAACGTGCTGAAGATGCCAGGCCCGATAAGTGTCATCTCTGTCCCTGGCGACAAGAAGGATGCTCTTATCTGCGCCGACAAGATCTACCGGGAAGCAACAGCCGCAACAGATCACAACAGATCGCAAGTCACTTGCCGCTGAAGCTCCAGGGGGGAAGAAGAAGACCAAGTCCGGTAAGAGCTCTGATGCCCACTCCGGCAAGCGCACCTCTTCG
This sequence comes from Triticum dicoccoides, assembly GCF_002162155.2. NCBI lineage: Eukaryota > Viridiplantae > Streptophyta > Magnoliopsida > Poales > Poaceae > Triticum > Triticum dicoccoides. Next base: position 271,019,275 of record NC_041387.1, on the reverse strand, counting down.
GAGTGCTGCGCTACCGTCGAGGATGCACCATCGAGCTCCACCGGCAAGTGTAAGAAGGTAATGGCAGCTCCACCTGAGACCAAGAAGGTGTCCGCCAAGGAGGACGGCACTGGTGGTACCTTCACCATCAGTGCCTCTCTCAACCCCAAATAGGAAAGCGCGCTCGTTGCTTTCCTGCGGGCGAACGTCGACGTGTTTGCATGGCGACCGTCTGACATCCCCGGTGTTCCCAGGAAAGTAATTGAGCACCACCTTGCCGTCTGTCCTCATGCGCGGCCCGTCAAGCAAAAAGTCAGGAAACAGGCAGTGGAGAGCCAAGAATTCATTGCGGAGGAAATCAAGAAGTTGGAAGCAGCAGGCCTTGTCAGAGGAGTGCTCCATCCTACGTGGTTGGCCAATCCTGTAGTCGTGCGCAAGGCTAATGGGAAATGGAGGCTTTGTATCGACTTTACCGATGTTAATAAAGCTTGTCCCAAAGACCCATTTCCCTTGCCGCGCATCGATCAGATTGTTGACTCCATGGCCGGATGTGATTTGCTTTCATTTCTTGATGCATACTCAGGATATCATCAGATCTTCATGGCAGAAGAGGATGAGGAGAAGACCGCATTCATCACCCCGTGTGGCATGTACTGTTTCGTATGGATGCCCTTCGGTTTAAAGAATGCTGGTTCAACATTTGCAAGGGTAGTCCACCACGCTTTTGAGCCGCAGATGCACAGAAATGTGGAAGCCTACATGGATGACATAGTGGTCAAGAGCAAGGACAGGGCGACCCTGATTCAAGATTTGGACGAAACATTTGCAAATCTGCGCAAGATCAACCTCAAGCTCAACCCCGAGAAGTACGTGTTTGGAGTCCCTTCCGGCAAGCTTCTCAGGTTCTTCGTGTCTCAGCGGGGGATTGAAGCCAATCCCGACAAGATCAAGGCCATTGAGCAGATCGAAGCACCAAAGCGTGTCAAGGATGTACGAAGGCTTGCCGGTTGCGTGGCTACTCTCAGCAGGTTTATCTCTAGATTTGCTGAGCGCGCCCTGCCATTTTTCAAAATATTGAAAAAGGCAGGTCCAATGAAATGGACTCCGGAGGTGGAGGCTGCGCTGCAGGACTAGAAGAAATACCTGTCCTCCGCTCCAACACTTGTCGCACCTAAGCCACAAGAGAAGTTGCTGTTGTATATAGCGGCAACCAATCAAGTGGTTAGTGCTGCGTTAGTGGCAGAGAGGGAGGCAAACGATGAGCCAGCAACCACGGCAGATGCATCCAGCGACAAACAGGGGGCTTCGCCGGCAAGTTCTGGCCCCGACAAGGATGGATTTGTGCAAGATCATGAGAAGATGCAGAAGAGAATGGTGCAGCGCCCAGTTTACTTTGTCAGCTCCCTTCTGCAGGGGGCTAGGTCAAGGTACTCTGGTGTGCAGAAATTGCTTTTCGGCCTCCTCATGGCCTCGAGAAAGCTGTGCCATTACTTCCAAGCACATGAGATCACAGTCGTCACTCGTTTTCCGCTGAAGAGGATACTGCAAAATCCAGAAGCAACAGACAGGATTGTTGAGTGGGCACTGGAACTGTCAAGCTTTGGCTTAAAGTTTGAAAGCACTTCAACTATCCAAAGCAGAGCATTGGCAGAATTCATAGCAGAGTGGACGCCAACACAAGATGAAGAAATTCCAGAGACGAGCATCCCCGTCAAGGAGGCGAGCAAAGAGTGGCTGATGTACTTTGATGGTGCCTTCTCGCTGCATGGCGCCGGAGCGGGCGTGCTGCTTGTCGCACCCACCGGAGAGCACCTTAAGTACGTAATCCAGATGCACTTTCCCAAGGAGCAAGCAACCAACAATACTGCAGAGTATGAAGGATTGCTTGCCGGTCTCAGAATCGCAGCAGACCTTGGGATCAAGAAGCTCATTGTCAGGGGTGACTCGCAGCTTGTCGTCCGCCAAGTAAACAAGAATTATCAGAGTCCGTTGATGGAAGCATATGTTGATGAAGTGAGAAAGCTGGAAGAGCACTTTGACGGCCTACAGATGGAGCATGTTCCGAGAGCTCAGAATGACATTGCTGATGGCCTGTCGAAGTGCGCCGCACTAAAGTTGCCTGTGGAACCAGGGATCTTTGTGCTCAAGCTGACTCAACCTTCCGTAACACCATCAACTAGACAGAACAAGAAGAGGAAGTTGATTTCTGGTGACAATTTTCCGGCAGAGCTCCCTGAAGCCGCCGCCAAGAAAGTCCTCCAGATGAACACCAAAGATGCTGAGGAGCAGTCTGCTCCGGCAAGCCTTATGGTTTGTTCCGTCGTAGCAGATGCTCCCGACAAGCTTTGCTCCGGCAAGCTTGCCGGGGAACATCAAGCTCCGGCATAGCCGCAGGTTCTCGCCGTAGAAGCGGATGCTCCTGCAGCAACAGATATGCCTTTAGTCCTTGTTGTCGAGCCAGAAGCTCCAGCATGGGCACAGCAGATTGTCCATTTCCTTCAGACGGGAGAACTTCCCGAAGAGCAAGAAGAAGCAGAAAAAGTAGCCCGGCAGTCAAGTATGTACCAGTTTGTCGACAGCACACTGTACAGAAGGAGACTCAACGGTGTGAAATTGAAGTGTATTCACCGGGAAGACGGACAAAAGCTGTTGGCAGAGATACATGGAGGCATATGTGGTCACCACATTGGCGCAAGAGAGCTTGCCGGCAAAGCGTTCCGGCAAGGTTTCTTTTGGCCGACAGCCCTCCAGGATGCAACTGCACAAGTAACCAAGTGTGAAGCGTGCCAGTTCCATTCCAAACAGATACACCAGCCAGCTCAAGCTCTCTAGACGGTCCCTTTATCCTGGCCATTTTCGGTCTGGGGGCTCGACATCCTCGGCCCCTTTCCCCGAGCTGTCGGGGGCTTTGAGTACTTGTACATTGCAATCGACAAGTTCACAAAGTGGCCGGAAGTGGAACCAGTGAGGAAGGTGACAGCACACTCAGCAATCAAGTTCTTCAGGTCGATTGTTTGCCGTTTCGGGATCCCTAACAGGATCATCACCGACAACGGCACGCAATTCACGAGCCGCACCTTCATGCAGTATGTCCAAGATCTTGGCGCCAAGATCTGCTTCGCTTTTGTTGCTCATCCGAGAAGCAACGGTCAAGCGGAGAGGGTAAATGCTGAAGTGCTGCGCGGGCTCAAGACCAGAACTTTCGACAGGCTGCACAAGTGCGGAAGAAACTGGATCGAGGAGCTGCCGGTGGTTCTTTGGTCGACCAGAACGATGCCAAATCGAGCCACTGGCCAGACACCTTTCGCTCTAGTCTATGGAGCAGAGGCAGTTCTCCCCACGGAACTCGTATGCGGATCACCTCAAGTGCTCGCTTATGATGAGCTTGAGCAAGAGCAGCTGCGACAAGATGACGCGCTGCTCCTTGAGGAGGATCGTCTTCAGGTTGCTGTACGAGCTGCTCGATACCAGCAAGCTTTGCGCCGCTACCATAGCCGCAAAGTTAATGCCAGAAGCTTCGAGGAAGGCGACCTTGTTCTTCGGCGCGTTCAGTCCGCCAAGAATTCCAACAAGTTGATGCCGAAGTGGGAAGGCCCTTACCGGGTGAAACGAGTCACTAGGCCTGGCGCTGTCCGCCTTGAGACCGAAGATGGCACTCCGGTGAGCAACTCCTGGAACATTGAGCATCTTCGTAAGTTTTACCCAGGGCGCGGTTGCTGGAACCCATTCCGGCAACCACCTTTTGTACGAGTCTTGCCGATGTTGCATGTAATCCTTTGTACAAAGCCGGGCGCAGATCCCGTGCATAAGTAAAGCTCATGTGCTTCGCTCATCTTGTCAATTTCATGTATTATATTCTTTCTTGCATACGTTATCTGACACTTTGTGCAGCACCTACCCCCGATAAGCAATAACGAGCCGGAAGGATCCATATCTTTATTTTCTCTTCTTTCTTTTTTTCAACAAAGGAAGGAAGGTACCCTCGCACACAAGTTTCCCCGGGGGGAAAGGAGAAGATAATGGTATGGACCAGGCGTCGTTTAAGGAAGTTTTTCGCCTTGCCGGGAAGCAAACGACAGAAAAGCTAAGTTGCCAAAGTTTGAGCAATCAGTTTTAAAAATTTTAAGTTATCTTCCTTGAATGACCGTGCTTTGTATGGAAAACCTGTGCGCGGAGGAACCAACTCGTAGCTAGTTGCGCCCTTACTTTGTTTCGAGTCCGCTCAACAACTTAAGTGTGCTGCAACTAGTCACGACAAGGTTTCTTGTCGGAAGCGGCACCGCCAGCAAGCTGCTGACGTCCCGCACTCAGCGCTCGCGGCTCGGGTGCCTGCGCCGACAAGTTCCCTAAAAGCGTAGGGTAAAAACATACAAAGGAAGGAAACTAGTAAAGGAAATAACGTAGCAATTGATAACAGAAATAGAGTTATATTACAAAATAACTTGTCGCAGCTCTAACAGATTGATCTTATAATATGGCTAGCAGCGACAAGGAGAAAGAGAAAATGGGCGGCCTAGTCTACGCGATCGCCCTCAACCCTCTTGATCTCGCTCACCTTGTCCACAATGGGTGCGACAAGGGCCTTGAGCGCATCTAGATCGGCGTCAGGCGCCAAGGACCTGAGGACGTTGGTGAGGTTGAGGCCTGGGTTGCGGAAGGCCACCTTCATCAGCACCTTCTGGAGAGCCCCCGCGCAAATCCTGCGCGACTCGTCGGCCAGCTGCTTTGGGATCCTCTCCCAGAGTCGCTGGAGTGCCGTCGCCACGCCCTTGAAGAACAGGCTGAGCTTGGCGCTGGGTTGGAGATGCTCGTCGGAAGGATACCCAAAGTCCTCCATCCCCAGCTGCGCCAGCTCCCCGTTGATGACTGCGGTGATATTCACCAGACCCTCGGTCCAATGCTCCACCGTCTCCCTAAATGAGTTCTGGGTAACAGCGATGCTCGCCAGCAGCGCCTTGTCGGCCTTGATCTTCTCCGACAAGGTCACCTCTCGCTCCTTGGCGGCGTCCAGCGTCTGAGTCAGCGTAGCCAGCTTCAACTCGAGATCCGCGTTGGAGTCCTTGGTGGCGCTGAGCTCCTTGCTCCTTTCAGCGAGAAGACCCTGCAGCTCACCATGAGCAGCAGCATCCTTCTCGCGCTCGCGCTTGAGCACGGCAAGCTCCTCGCCACTCGTCTTGAGGTTGGCCTCCAACTGCGTCACCCTCGTCTCCAGCTCCTTCTTGTCGGCCTCTGCAGTTGCGGCAGCATCCCTTGCTTCCTTGAGAGCCCCGCCAAGTGTTTCCTCGCGCGCGACAAGCTCCTCCTCGTAGCTGTCAAGGTTGGCCTTCCGCTGCACCAACTCGCCTTCTCGCACGGACTGCTTCTCGGCAGCAAGCCTTTGTTCCTCCTCAGCTTCGGCCTTCTCGAGAAGGAAGGCTGTACGCTCCTTGGCGAGTCGCTCCCGCTCCTGTGCCAGGGACCGGAGGGCTTCTTGATTGAGGCCCCGGAGCTCCTCCACGCGTTTCTCCATATCGACTCCCGCCCTCGCGACAAGTGCTTCCTGGGAAGCCAGCTTGGCTTGTCGTGCGCGGTAGAGTGACAGCAGCTTCCGCAGCAGCTGCTCCTCCTCAGGCTCGCCACTGCTGCTGCTTGGCGCATCGACCAACGACAGCCCGACGGAGGCGAGTAGCTCCTCATCGAAAGCTTCTCCTTCGACCGACGCCCTGGAGCTCGACGCCCAGGGAAGCTTGATGAAGATACCGTCGCCGGCCTTCAAGTAGGCACCGGGCTGGGGCTCTTCGGAGCCTGGCTCCGCGGTAGCGGCGGAGGGATCGGCGGTCGGCGCAGCGCCTGGCGCTCCTGCGGCCTCAGGGCCGTGAGTGCGATCGCCCGACCCCTCGCCAGCTTCTGCGGCGGCAGCCTTGGTGGCCTCTTCGCCGGCGGGCTCATCAGCACCGGCCCCTTCTTCGGTGGCGGCGGCGCCGTCGTTGCTGCCACATACGCCTTCCTCGCCGGCGTCCTCAGTCTCCATTGGCTCCGTAGCAGATGGATCTGAAGAACGAAGAAGGGAGAAAAATCAAGCAAAAATCCAAGAAAGGGAATTCAGAAGAAGAAGAACCCAAGGGAAGGTTTCAGGCAAGAAGATTACCTGTACTAAGATCTGTGGTCGCGGTCTCAACCGCCGGAGGATCACTGGTGCCGTCCCTTGCCGGAGAACTGTCCCTTGACGGGGAGCTCTCCCTTGCCGGAGAGCGCTCCCTTGCCGAGGACTCCTCCCTTGGCGGCGTAGTCGAAGCAGATGGCACTTCGGGGGCGGCTTCCGGGCCCTCCTGGTGAGGCTGTTCTGCTCCTACACAAATCAACAAGCAAGATATCAGTAGAGAGAAGAGCACCCATGAGCGCCTGTCAGCCAGAAGCAAACCATGTACTTACGCTGGGGGCTGCGCTGGGGGCTGCTTTGGGGAGTAGCTGCCGGGTCCGTCAAGGTGGTCTCAGACACACCCCCTGCTGACATGGTGGGATCATCTTCGATGACAATCACCGGAGCCTTGGCTCTCTTCGCCGCTCTCTGGGCCAGCATCCTGAAAAGGAATGGGTTCAGATTGAAGCAAGTCAGAGACAAGATAAAAGCAACAAGATTGGAGAACTACAAGAACACCAAAGAAACTTACTCTTCTTCCTCCTCGTCGGAGCTGAGCGCAGAGAGATCGAAGTCCGGCTCCCCTCCGCTGCAGCGAGGCGGAGGAGTAGGATCCCTTGCCCGCTTGGCAGGAGCGGTGGCGGTGGACCGGGAAGATCCCGCTCCAGTTGCCGCAGCAGTGTGAGGCGCTCCCGTGGCAACATTGCTTGCCGCGGTAGAGCGTGTCGCACGACTTGGCGGCTGTTGGCTCGTTTGCCGTCCCTCTACGTCCCCGGCCCCGCGGAGACGCCTTCTTGGCGGGGCCGGGGGCTCCGCCTGCGGCAAGCTGTCTGAAGGCTCGAGCTCTTCCTCGCCGGCCTCGCTCGGCTCAGCTTCAGGGCCGGCAAGCTCTTCTTCACCGACAAACTCCTTGCGCTCGGCAAGGCTTGCCACCTCTGCCTCCTCCACCGTGAACCCGAACGCGCCCGCGGCAGCTGCTGCCGCAGCCTCTTCCGCCCTAGTGGCGATGCGCTGCAGCTCCGCGTCGGTAGTGTCGCGGGTGAGGCTCTTCTGTTCGTCGGCGCGGACCGGCACTTCTACCAAGTCGTCGAAGAACGCTTGTACGACGTCATCCGCAGGTTCTTGCGAGGTTGGGGCGATTCCGTGCGAATCGCACAATGGCATCATCGCGCAGATCCGGTCAAGCGACGAATTGTTGCACAACGGAACGACGCTCCTCGGCAGCGTGAATGGGTGCTGAGGGTCGCGCTTGAACAGCTCCAGAAGCATTACATCCAACTCTAGGACGGTGAAGTTGAAGTTGAGGCCTGGGCGCAGCCTCATGATATCCGCCGAGTTCTTGAACTCCCAGGCGGGTCTCCCCTCTCCTGCAGGGGGGCGATGCAGCGGCGAAGGAAATCTGCGCCAACTGCGCCTACAGTGAGCCCGGCAAGCCTGAGGTGAAGGATCCGGGTGACGGCGATCTTCAATCTGTCGTCTTCCGGGGCCACGTTGCTCCAATCATTGCCGTGCATGATTGGGGCTTGGCGCAGGGCAGTGAACGGCTGTGGGTCCTCCTTGACGATCCAGCACCACTCCGCTCTCCACTCCTCCCATTTGCTGCGAAGCTCACCCTCCAGATACGCTTCCTTCTCGCCGACTCTCGAGATCCAGGCGATCCCTCCGGCAAGTGGCTCTCCTCTCTCGACCCGAGGCATGAAGAAGTGGCGGAAAAGGGCTACATTGGGGTGGACTCCGACAAAGTTTTCGCACAAATGTGCGAAAACTGCCATGGTCAAAACGGCGTTGGGGGTGAAATCAAGGAGGCGGAGCCCGTAGGTGTTCATTATGTCGCAGAAGAACTCCGAGAAGGGCGGGCAGAGCCTGCAATAGAAGAACAGCGTGAAGAATGGGTACCCGTTTGGAGCCAGTTCCGAAGCGGCGGCCGGGAGTACCCTCGTGCGCGGATGCGCTCGCGTCTCCGTCGACCAGAAGAGGTAGTAGTACTCCCTCAGCTCCTGCGCACCGAGCTGAGGGGAGAAGATCGCCCGCTCCTTTCGCAGCGCCGCGAGCCGCTGCGCCTCGGCCGACTTCACGCCCTTCCCCTTGTCGGCTTTCGGAGCCATGGCGGAGGTGGTGGGGTAGGTCGACGGTGTTGGTGATGCTGATGGCAATGGGGGGCGGGCCGCTGCTCTCTCTCGGCTTGGAGAAGAAGGG
>NC_041387.1:271003677-271010714 GCF_002162155.2 Triticum dicoccoides | reverse complement strand
TCCCCTGCTTATAAAGAGGGAGGGGGCGGACGTTTCGCCTTCCGAATAAAGAATCCACCCACGATCTCTCCCATGATGCCACATTCGACGCGTGCCGTTGGGGAGGGCGCGGTGGATACGGAGTAAGATACGGCGTGGCCCAGGCCGCGTGTGCCCGTGCCCTGTTTTGGGCCTGGCCCAACAGCGCTCGGCACCGTGTATGGCCCAGCCCGGGGGCTCCTGTCGGTGTACTAGCATAGGGGTACCCTAGTACCCCGAACTTGTGCACGGGCAGTTGCAGCACCTCGCGGCAAGGCTTGCCGGGCGACCGCCAAGATCCTCCGTGGTTCCTTCGGAGCCATTCAAGAACAAAATATTTAAGCCCAGGAGACAAGGCCCCGGCAAGAGGAGCTTGCCGGGAAGGCCAACCAAGGCATTTCAAGGAACTTGCCGCGACGCGCCGCGCGTCCCGGCAAGGCCCGGTGAGCGACAAGCTTCCGGACCCGACAAGGCAACGGCCGCGGCAAGGCGCTTGCCGCGGCAGGCTGCCACTCTGTGCCCACGCTCTAGCGCATCCACCAACGTGTCGCTCTGGGAGCCTTTTCAGGCGCGCGTGGCAGGAGGCTATGCAGCCAGCGGTACGCGGTGGCATGCGAAGCGGACAAGATCGCCATCGTGGCGAGCAGTGGCGCCCCTGACGGTCCTTTTCTGCACTGTTTGGGCTACACAGACGGGCATTTAATGCCCTTGTCCCCTGCCGTCAGGGTTAGGTAGGAAACACTGTACAAGTAACTGTACCAACCACCTCTCTTTTTACATTTGTACCCTTGTTTACGTTGTCACCTGTCGGTGACCCCTTGAGCATATAAAAGGAGGCCCATGCGCAACATAGAGGGGGGTTCGGATCATTCGGAAGCGAGAAAAACACTTAGCTCTCTCTCGAGCAAGAACACAATACAATCAAACAAGCAGCAGTAGGAGTATTATCTCTCCGGAGAGCACCGAAGCTGGGTAAACTGCTCGTGTGCTTCGCCTCGATCCGCTCTTCGTGCGACCTCCGCCCCCCGCCGAACCGAAAGGGGCCACGGTCCGCCGGCCCCATAGGTGTTCGTGGATCAGTTTCCCCGACATAGTTCATACTATATATTTCATAATCTAGAAAGATCATATATGTTAATAACGATATACTCCATACTCTTTTTAGAAGGACGAACATGTAATTCATAACGTGTTACTCCAACAATAATAATCCATACTTCACACTCCATACTCCATGCTCCATACTCCATACTTCATACTCCATACTCCATACTCCATACTTCATATTTCATACTCCATACTCCAAAAAATATATACTATAAACTCCATCTCTAAGAAAACTACAATATATACAACCCAAAAGGTTATTCTGTATTCTCGATACTCAATAAAAAGTTCATATACACATACTTATTATTCATGCGTGGATATGCTCCAGTCTTTGTAAAATTATACTCCATACTATTTTAAAACTCCATACTACATTTTGCATGTATATATACTACATACAACTTTCTGTGCAAAAATATTTCTGAATTTTCTATCCCTTATTTAGTGAATATGCTCCCTCTCTTATGATTGGTCTACATTTAATAATTTGCACGTCATGTAGAAACACCCCATAGTAAGTTTAGGAAAATTGAAAAAAATATGTCATACAAAAAAAGAGTACATGCTACTAATTCATTTTTGTAGTTGCATGCTCCTAATTGTTAATGGATAATATACATATACTGCATACTCATTACGAAGTAGGATAGTCTGATTTTTCAAGGAGTATAGAGTGGACCTACTATGCACTTATCCATTCGAGTGACGTGCATGCACGCCGCCAAGAAATTAGCAGGCCGTTGTAGGTTGTTACGTACGGCAATTATTTAATTACTAAATTGAATTATCTAGTTTGTTAGTTGAGCTAATGGATCCTTGTACGATCCGCTAACCCATCTGGCTTTCACAGACTTGGAAACACGTGGCAGTTAAATAAGTAGGAGGGAACTACCACTTCTTGTAGATAAAATTTGTCATATATATAAATATAAATATATATATATAAGCACTATTATGATCACGGGATTAGAATATTATTCTGATCACAACCTGACCTGCCCAGGTAGTAGTACGTTGAACTTCTCCCAGTGCTAGGTTGAACTTCCGCAAACATTGCCCAAATGGGGCCTGTGATATACTGTTGGAAAGATATGGACACGAGTATCATGACCCAAGTTAAATTTTTGGCAAAATGTAAGCGATTTAAGAGCAGTTTTGAAAACCGTTTTTCTCCACACACAAAACGTGAATCGTATTTTCGATCTTCTAATCCGTTTATCAGAATGAGACAAATAATATGGCGTTGGAAAGCTGCTGCAAAACCGATCCTTTGGCATGTTGAAAGTTTTCTCTAATTCCCTGTGGATAAAGAGTAATTTGGAAAATCATAGAATTTCATAGACCGAACAGCCGAGTTCGTATTTTTGATGCCATTTCTAAACGGCTAATCCAATTGAGGCAAATGATATGGCATTGGAAATCTTATGAGAATAAGCTACTTTTTTATGTTAAAAGGTTTTCCTATTTTTAACGATTTAAAAGTAATTTAGAAAATGATATAAGTTCCACCGAGTTTGTATTTGTGAGATATTATTTTAACTGTTCGTCCGAATGCAGCAAATGATATGGCGTTGGAAAGCTTGAGGAAATGCGTAACTTTTTGGTATATATTGTTTCTCCCAATTCCTAACATTTTTAAGTCAATTTTTAAAATGGTTAAAAACGTATGTTTACCGTAATTTCTACAAACTTTATCGGAATGGGCCAAATAATATACCACTGAAAAGCTATGGAAAATGCGAAACTTTTTCATGTCGATGGTTTTCTCTGATTCCTAGCCATTTTCAAGTAATTTCGAAAACGGCGAGATCATTCGTTCTGCCTTTATGGCGAAACAGATTCTTCGAAAATGCACCGCGTGAAGAACTTGAACTTCTCGGCATGTCTACTTGAACTTCACTCTGTTTTTCCACGTGCTTTTTTTTGCTCGTAGCTCTCCATCCACTCACCGGAATTGAGCAAGTGATATACCGATGGAAAGCTGTTGTAAACATGCAACTTTCTCGTGTTGATCATTTATTCATACTCGCGATGATTTTAAAAGTTTTTTATCTGAAATTCATTCTGTGTAGTAGTTGAACTTCCTGCCGTTTTCACATTGAACTTCTGTGACCTATTTTCATTTATAATTTTCTCATCCATTCGTCAGTGTTACACAAATGATATTTTTTTAACTTTTCTCCGACCGAGGACTTGAACTTATAACAACAAAAAAATTGGACCTTGCCTTTGAATTCATTTTCTCATATTAAACACACACCATGTAGTACATGAACTTTTTCCATTTTTATAATTTGAATTTTTTATTTTCTTTTTGAAATCAAATTGCTCCCAAAAAATAACTGAACTTCTTTGTGGATTGAGAGAATTATTTTAAAATGTGAAAAACAATTTCATTTTTGCGTTTTCGAACATGGAAATACAAGGTGAACCTCTTTTGCAACAATTTTTGAACTTCCCCGAAAGAGCACTTGAACTTCTTTCAACAAACCTTTTAAGCTTTTATTTTTCTATACTTTTTATTCTCACTTGAAATGCGTTCGTTGCAGTCCTTGAACTTCTCGTTGTTTTCATGATGAACTTCTGTCGCATTTTCATGTATATGTCGAATTACACGCAATGGAAGGTCGAAGATCATTTTTTGTCATTTTAAAACATGTAATTGGAGGTCGGACGTCCCGTAATATAAATTCTGAACCGTGCACGGAGGTGCACGCGAACTTCTTGCAACGAATCTGAGTTTTTTATACAAACGTCTCTATTATTTTAATCTCAACTTCTTAGTCATATTCTTAGAAAGGAAATATGTTTTAAAAGAAGCATCAATTTTTTTGTAAATTGAACTTCCTAGTTCTTTTTTCTTAGAAACGGTAACAATTTGAGTTTCCCGCATATATCGAACTACTCCTCTATTTTAATTTTAACTTTGTCATTTTTGTTCTTTAGTAACAAGGAAAATCTGAGTTTTTTTTAAATATCGAACTTCTCTATTTTCGTAATTTGGACTTCTTGGTTTATTTCCTTGTACTAATGGAAAAATCCTAGTTTTCTAATAAATATTGAACCGGCCTGTTATTTAAATATGAACTTCTAGAGTTTTTTGTAAGAAACGGTGAAAATCCTTTTTTATGAATTTTGTACTGCTCTATTTTAAAAATTTGAACTTCTTGTTTTCATCCTTTAATAAAGAGGAAAACCTGAGTTTTGTATAACCATCGAAGTGCTTCGTTTTTTAGATTTGAACTTCTAGGGTATTTTGACAGATAAAATACTTTTCTACATAAATTTGTGTTGAGATGCTTTGTTTTTTTCGTTTGACCTTGTTGGGGTTTGTAATAAACATTGGAATTCTTTGTCTTTTAATTTTAAAACTCTAGGTTTTTCTAGAAACGATGAATTCCATGTTTTTTAATAATTTTTGAAATGATCAACTTTTTAAATTCGAACTTCTAGGTTATTTTTAGAAATCAGGAAAATCCTTTTTCCAAAGACGGGAAATCCATGACCTTTTTTTGTACAAACATATGTGTCTCTTTTTTGTTTTCTCCTTTTTGTCGAACTCTCCAATTTATTAAATATGAACTCCATGAGTTAACACTATTCTATGTGAGCCTTTTTTTGGTACTTCCTATAAAAACATCGTGGTGCTTTGGTTTTTTAATTTGTACTTCTTGGTTATATTTCTAGAAACAAAAAATTCCAATTTTTTATTAAGATTGAACTACTTTATTAGTTTAATTCGGACTTCTCGAATTAACAGAAAAAATGAAATGTTCTGTTATTCTAATTTGAGATTCTAGGTTTTTATTTATTTAGAAAAATGATTTTTAAAAATATATCAAATAGGGAACATCGACTCTTTATGAACGTCAAATTACTTTGTTTTATAAAAATGAACTTCTTTCTTTTCTTAAACTTCGAGAGTAAACATTTTCTGGGTGAGGCTTTTCTTTTTCTTCTTGTTTTTCATGTCGTGTATGTTTTGTGTTCTTTTTGTCCTTTTTTGGACTTCCTTTTCTTCTAGTATTTGAACTTACTTAGTGTTTTGTAGTTTTTGAGTTGAAACTAACATATCAAAAACTACTTGGTTTTTTGCATCCATACATACCGTTGAACTTTAGGAAATAATACGGAACAAGAAACTGCACAACATCATGTTTTAGACCAATGGTTTTTCTATTGTGTGTGGGCTAGCTAAGTCCTCTCTTTTTTGTAGACCAATGGTTTTTTGTACACTTTAAAATATGGAGAACAAAATCACCGAATGTTTTTTTCTATTTCTTACGCACGTGGGTACTAGTTTGACAAATTCTATCAATTAACCGATGTATGTATCAGACCTTGGAGTGAGGTAGCTTTTGCTAGATACTACATGCGCGCCCTGCCTCGATGAGAAACAACCGATCAATGACTTCTAAGTAGCATTTTTTCTAAACTTTGAGGATTGTATCTGAAAATTTGCAAGATGTTTCAAATTCAGGTTTTACCTCTATGCGCAATGCCCGAGCAGACGTGCGTCGTTTAGATTCTTGAACAAAGACATGACAAATGACTAATGGGAACCAGCTTGACATAGCACTCAGCTGGAACATAGAGCAGGCAATAAAAGCATACAGGAAATACTCTATTCTCTCATGGTCGACACAACCAGCAGCAGAAAAGAGCAACCAAGCAGCGCCGAACTCCTGGAAGGTTGACGACATCGGGTGACTTAGACAAATTATGCTCGGACGGCATCGGGTGAGTTTGTTGAACGACACCAGTTGGTGTAATTGAACGGAGATCCGACAGGGTGCTCGAGGTGGCCCATTTGAACGGCGTCCCAGCAGGGTTCCCCCGAGTGGCGTGCTGTGTGGAGGAGTTGACCGGAGTAGGCTCTCGGGTCTATCCTTGACGAGGTAGCAGCAGGTGGAGTTGACCAGGTGCCATTGGTGGTAGTCTTCTTCCACGGCCATGGGGATTGACGATGATGGGTGGAGGCGATGGGGAGTGGCGGGAGCGGGAGGAAGGCAGGGTGCAGCGGCTGGTGGGATGCAGTGGTGCCTGTGGTGGAGTGAGGCGACGACCTCGGCATTCATTGACGCAGCGCCGGAGCTCGTCGGGGATCCAGGGGAGGGGATGGCGCAGGGATGCGTGGAGCCTGGAAAGGGAGCGCTCGCGTCGCCAGGGCGGAGGACGTCGCCTGGATCCGATCAGATTCGACAAGAAGTTCAAGGCGCAGCTCTCCAAGGGCCGGGGCTTTCGCGGGATGCAGGCGGCGGTGCAGCTTGGGAGGGGCAGCACCGAAGGGATGCAGGCAGCGGTTCAGGTTGGGAGGGACGGCGCCGGCTGCGGTGAAGATTGGGATGGGCAGCGCCGACGACAGTGAAGGTTGGGAGGGGCGGAGCCATCGGTGGTGGGTTGGTCGGGTCGCGCCGTGCGTGGTAGTAGGGGAGAGGACGCTGGGGGGTGGGAAGTTCGGTGCGAGACAGGGTGGGGTTTTTTGTGTCCGCGGGTTCGGGAGTTCGCAAAGGTCTCCGCGCGCTCCGAATAACTATTCTGATCCTGGGATCAGAATAGTGTTACTATATATATGTGTATATATATATATATATATATATATGAAAAATTTTATCTACCACCAGTGGTAGTTACCACCAATTGAGTTTTGTATGTTGTATGTAGTATGTGTCAAATTAGAGAGTATGTACGCGTAGTATGTAGTATATAAGAACGTTTAGGTAGTATATATACTATTTTTTAGATAGTATGCATCGTATTTTGAGTATGCTCTTTGTTATGTACAAATATATATGTATTTCACAAATATAATAAAAAACATGAGCCAACTTGTAATTTTTTCATGTAACTCACTTTAGAACATGTTATATATAATAGTATATGAGATATGTGGGGTAACTACCACTAGG
>NC_041387.1:270953505-271003192 GCF_002162155.2 Triticum dicoccoides | reverse complement strand
CGCTCGTTGGCTGATTTTGTATCGGAATGAACAAGGGGGGGGGGGGTTGCTTGCCTGGTAGATCAACAAGGGGGCACTGCTCCACAAACAGGTACTCTGGAACGGTCTCCAGAGCAGGACCTACCGATAAGGACGGTGCCGACAATCAATACACAAGCATATGCAACAATATGATGCATGAACATGGCATGAAGATGTGATGTGGTTTGAGCTAATGCATCTAGCATCCCATTTGTATGAAGTCCATTTGAACCAAGGGTTCAAATGCAACTCCAAATTAAGCATTTATAAATGCCATTTATGTGTTTTCACATATTCACTAGGTATAACTTCATTTTTCATGCATTAAAATGGTACAGGTGGATAGATTGAATTTTTCTGATAATTTTTCATATATAAATTATTTCAATTTGACCTACGGTTAATTTTAATGAATTTTTGAAGTTTCAACAATTTTCTGGAATTTCTTGAATTACTTAAATCCGGAAAACTATTAATTACTTCAGCACTGCATCATGACTGCGTCAGCAGGTTAATTGTGCTGACTGGGGTCAATCCTAATGTGTGGGGCCCACACATCAGTGTCACCGTGTTAACTAGGTTTAAACTAAAACTAACTAAGTTAGTTAGCGGCGCTGGGGCCCACTGTCGGTGTCAAAACCGGTGGATCTCGAGTAGGGGGTCCCGAACTGCGCGTCTAAGGCTAATGGTAATAGGAGGCGGGGGACACAATGTTTACCCAGGTTCGGGCCCTCTCCATGGAGGTAATACCATACTTCCTGCTTGATTGATCTTGATGAATATGAGTATTACAAGAGTTGATCTACCACAATATCGTAATGGCTAAACCCGAGAAGTCTAGCCTATGATTATGATTGTTGTCCAATGGACTAAACCCTCTGGTTTAGACACTGGAGGGGGCTAGGTTTACACAAAGTCGGTTACAGAGAAAGGAATCTACATATCTGAATCTCCAAGCTTGCCTTCCACGCAAAGGAGAGTCCCATCCGGACACAGGAAGAAGTCTTCTGTCTTGTATCTTCATAGCCCAATAGTCCGGCCCATGTTAATAGTCCGGCTGTCCGAGGACCCCTTAATCCAGGACTCCCTCAGTTGCCCCCGAACCAGGATTCAATGACGATGAGTCCGGCGCGCAGATTGTCTTCGGCATTGCAAGGCGGGTTCCTTCTCAGAATTCTTCAAAGTACCTGACTTAAAGAGTAGTATCCGGCTTTCCATTTAATGTCGCGCTCATCAGCTTCTGCACCTTCATGATTTCAGCTTCCACATGTCGAGCGAATATGAGAGGTCGTGGCAGTTTTACACTTACCACCCTGACCATACAAGAAAGTCGTCTATTTAAAGAGATGGGGATCTTCAGATCTAGCCTACACCAAGTGCGGAATCCTCAGAGCTTAGCAGCAGAAACCACCCCAACATGGCTAGCGCTCCTAGCTCTTCCTCCTGCCCTCACGGCCCCAAACAAGGTGATTGGTAAAAGTGTTCCATCTCCCATGACCAACTGGTGAAGCTGCAGACACAGGGGTTTCTTCCCCCGGCAGATCTAGTCCCCGTTCGAGCCGGATTGGCTTCCTTCAACGGCAGTGAATAGGCGGAGAAGTTCCCCAACCCATCCAGGGAGAACGAGTATGTTTTGTTCCCTATTTGTTGAGAGGCGTCGGATTTCCAATCCATCCATTCCTCCGAGGGCTTCTGGAGTACTATGGCCTCCAACTGCACAACTTCACTCCTACCTCCATCCTGCATATTGCGGGTTATGTTGCTCTTTGCGAGTTAATTCTGGGTTGCGAGGCTCATTTCAAGAAGGGGAGGATGATGAGGACATCAATACAATTGTTACACCCACAGCCTCTACTGCTATACATACTGGACCAATTACTAGAGCTCGTGCACGCCAACTAAATTACCAGGTACTTTTGTTTCTTGGTAATGATTCTAATGTTCATGAGAATATGATGCTGCCTAAATTGGATACATTTGTTTTGCTTACAAATGAAGGGCCTAGCTTGGAGAAGGATGAACATTGGAGCAAGAACAAGCATGGAGATGATGGCATGCGCAAGGGGAACAAGAACGGAGTTACAAGTGATGATTTCAGGACTTTGAAGCCACCATAATGGGTGCATGAAACCTTGGACGAAATATACAAGATGCCACTTCATAAATTTCGTCCCGAGGCTATTTTAGGTGTTGCGTCACCTTATTATTGGGCCAGGCCCATGTAATTTCGAAATACATAAGTATAGGCTATTTTAGAGTCCATATGTGTGGGGAAACAAGAGATAGGGTTGATTTCGGACCCCTCCACCAAGGGCCATGAAATTCCCCCCTCTTCCTCCATATATACAGCCCTTAGGGCATCGTTTAGACTTTGGGTTTTGTTTAGATTAAAAGTTCGCCATAGCTGCAACTTCGCGTACTTCGTTTGTGTTCAACGACCAGACAAAGGCATCACAGGACCCCACCTTGATCAATAAAGCTTTCATCTTATATTCGCAATATCCAGATTGCAATCTCAGTTTCTTGCTTGTTCTTCGTTTGCTTGCAGGAAACAGACCCTCGTGGTCAGGTTGATCGTGCTCCGACGTGGTCAATAACCTCTCGGAGTTGGTTTAGCGATTGCTAAGGTGCGACGTCCTCGCACGTTCGTAGTCGGATCGTCAAAGTCGACTGCCACCAAAGCGATATCCATCATCTCATCGAAAGACGGGACACCTTTGCCTCTATCAAGTGGTATCAGATTTCCAGGTTGCTCGGTGAGATTTTACAGTTTTTCGTAGTTTAGATCGAGTCTGTTCTTCATACCTACAGTCCATGAAAAAGCCAAAAAAAATTAGGGTTAGTTCATCATATCCGAACCAATCTGAGCCTTTGCATAATCTTTTTAGGGTTTTGCTTTGTTGAATTTGCGGTTGCATCATCGTGTCTAGTTGCTGGTCTTAGCGTTAGTCTTTTAGAGTTTCGAGTTCTGGTCATAAGTTGCCACGCCACCACCGCACCATCATCATCGCCCCTGCCACCTACCACCACCGCTCTGAATCCGTATCCATATACCACCACCAATCCGTATCCATATACAACCACCGATCCATATCCATATATTACCACCGCTGCCATATACCACCACCGCTGCCATATACCACCACCATATATCCACCACCAATCCGAGTTCCTTGCATATTAGGTGTGTTTTTGAGATCCATCTAGATTCCGATTTGTGTTTCCTTGCCGGAGTAGGTTTCGGAAAAAAAAATCCGGAAACCACCCTCCGTTTAGGCCCAAAATTTTTCGAAAACGCATTTTTCGAAAAAATTTCTGGCTATCCTATTTTTAGGTGTTTCTGAGTGTTTTGAGACAGGTGCCATTATAGGAAGTTTTTTTTGACCCGTTTCCAGTTTTTGGGTCCGGGCAGTCGAAAAAACAAAAAAAAAATTTGGTCGAAAAAATTTCGTGCCCATCCTACCAGTTTGACCTAGGAAGAGTTTTGAGACACTCGCCATTATAGTGATTTTTCGCAAAAAAAAGAGCGCAAAAAAAGAGCGCAAAAAAATCCAGAGTGTGCTTTTCCCTTGTTTACGTGCAGCACCGTGATTTTGTTAGTGTTCTAGGCTCGCGTCTCTAGCACGGTCTAGCCTAGGACCAGCACAATACCGTCGTTGAGCGTTTATTCAACTTTGCATCTCTGAATTGATTATTGCTGACCCGTTTTGCTACCATATTATAAGCCTTCCCAGCTCCACATACATCTACGTCGTGCGTTTGACTCT
The DNA here is from genome assembly GCF_002162155.2 of Triticum dicoccoides. Classification (NCBI taxonomy): domain Eukaryota; kingdom Viridiplantae; phylum Streptophyta; class Magnoliopsida; order Poales; family Poaceae; genus Triticum; species Triticum dicoccoides. The sequence goes on along the minus strand of NC_041387.1, from coordinate 270,999,404 downwards.
CCCTGGTAATCGCTCTATCCAAGCTTTGAGAGTTTTGACTACAACGGTTGCCAATCACCACCTGCTGCTGGGTAAGAACTGGTAAGAATTTGAGATTTGCTTGACGGGTTTGTGATGCACCACCACCACTTCTTAGTAGTCTGTAGGATCATATTCTTGTGTGTTTCTATTTGCTGCTAACCATGGTAGGACCACAAGCCGATGAGACTGATTGGGAGAACCTGACGAACAAACAGCTACATGATAAATTTCAGCAAATGATGAGTGGACAGGTGCAAGATGTGCTAAACAGATTTGACGAGGCCATGGAGAAGATAGATGGCATGGAGAAGACGTTCGAAACAAAGCTTGATAGCAAGTTTAATGAATTGCTCGCGCGTTTACCACCACCACCGCCGGCTGCACCTATCGCACCTCTGCAACACCAACAACAACGCATCCTTCCGAATCAGTATGGACGAGCGAAGCGTGTTCCTATTGAGGATGGCCAAACTTCTGGTGCTGCTGTTCCTGTTATTGATGCTTCTTTGGCTCCTGCTACTGCTGCTGCTGGTACCCAGGAGGATGATGAGTATGCAGGCGATTATGAGGATGAGGTTGATCAAAATCAGAATTACGTGCACCCACCAGCACCACCACCAGCAGGTCGACCTCAGGTATATATTCGTAATGGTAGGCCTACACCACCACCTCAGGTACGAGATGATGTCCATATTCCTAAACTGAAATTGAATATTCCACCATTTGAGAGTAGATATGTTCCTGATATATATCTTACTTGGGAGTTAGAAACCGAACAACGTTTTACATGTTTACAATATCCCGAGGAGAGACGGGTTGCTGCTGCTGTTTGTGCTTTCACTAGTTTTGCATGTGTATGGTGGTCTGAACATTGTAGATTATATCCTATTCCAACTACTTGGGCTGCTTTGAAAACTTCTATGCGTACGCGTTGGGTTCCACCATATTATCAACGTGAATTGCTTCAAAAATTGCAGCGTTTAAGACAAGGGAAAAATTCTGTAGAAGAATATTATCAGGAATTACAAACTGGCATGATTAGATGTGGTATTGTTGAGGAGAATGAAGCTATGCTTGCACGTTTTCTGGGTGGATTAAATAGAGAGATTCAGACCATTCTAGACTATAAGGAGTATACTAATATCACTCGTTTATTCCATCTTGCTTGTAAAGCTGAACGTGAAGTGCAGGATCGACAAGCATTGGCGCGATCTAACTTTTCTGCAGGCCGACCTTCATCATGGACACCGCGTGCATCTTCTACTTCAACTGCACCAGCACCTCAATCAGGTGCCTCCTCCAGTCGTGATACAAGAAAACAGGCACAACCACCATTATCTGCCAAGAGCGCACCTGCTGGGCCTGCACAGAGTTCTTCTTCTTCCATGGCATCAACAGGGCACACAAGTGATATTATTTTTCGTCGTTGTAAGGGAGGAGGTCATTATGCGAGAGAATGCAAATCTCCGCGTGTGATGATTGCTACCGCGGATGGTGGATATGAGTCCGCTAGTGACTATGATGAGGAGATTTTGGCTCTTATTACATGTGAAGAACATGGTGGAGATGATTCTGATCATGAGACGCAATACATGGCTCCTGAAGACGCTGACAGGTATGAATGTTTAGTTGCTCAACGTGTTTTGAGTGTGCAGGTCACACAAGCTGAGCAAAATCAGAGGCACAATTTGTTCCATACCAAGGGAGTTGTGAAGGAACGTTCTGTGCGCGTCATAATAGACGGAGGGAGCTGCAACAACTTGGCTAGCATGGAGATGGTGGAGAAGCTTTCTCTCACCACAAGACCACATCCACATCCTTACTACATCCAATGGTTCAACAACAACGGCAAGGTTAAGGTAACACGTACTGTTCGTGTGCATTTTAGTATCTCTACATATGCTGATTATGTTGATTGTGATGTGGTACCTATGCAAGCATGTTCCTTATTACTTGGTAGACCATGGCAATTTGATAAAAACTCTGTACACCATGGTAGAAAAAATCACTATACTCTTGTTCATAAGGATAAAAATATTACTTTGCTTCCTATGACTCCTGATTCCATTTTGAAAGATGATATTAATAGAGCTAATAAAGCAAAACAGGAGAAGAATAAGAGTGAGAATCAGATTGTGGCAAAAGAATTTGAGCAACAAATGAAGCCTAATAATAAACCATCTAGTGTTGCTTCTGAAATTAAATTGAAAAGTGCATGTTTATTTGCCACCAAATCTGATATTGATGAGCTAGATTTCAGCAAATCTGTTTGCTATGCTTTTGTGTGCAAAGAGGCATTATTTTCATTCGAGGACGTCCCTTCCTCTTTGCCTCCTGCTGTCACTAACAGTTTGCAGGAGTTCGCTGACGTCTTTCCACAAGACGTGCCACCGGGATTACCGCCTATTCGAGGGATTGAGCATCAGATTGACTTAATTCCCGGTGCTTCACTGCCAAACCGTGCACCATACCGTACCAATCCAGAGGAGACGAAGGAGATTATGCGTCAAGTACAAGAGCTTCTCGACAAAGGTTATATACGCGAATCCCTTAGACCTTGTGCTGTTCCTATTATTCTAGAGCCAAAAAAGGATGGTACATCACGTATGTGTGTTGATTGTAGAGGCATTAATAATATTACTATTCGTTATCATCATCCTATTCCTAGGCTCGATGATATGCTTGATGAATTGAGTGGCTCTACAATATTCTCCAAAGTTGATTTGCGTAGTGGATACCATCAAATTCGTATGAAATTGGGAGATGAATGGAAAACAACATTTAAACTAAGTTTGGATTATATGAGTGGTTAGTCATGCCTTTTGGGTTAACTAATGCACGTAGTACTTTCATGAGATTAATGAACGAAGTTTTACGTGCTTTCATTGGACGATTTGTGGTAGTTTACTTTGATGACATCTTGATTTATAGCAGATCTTTGGAAGAATATTTGGAACATTTACGTGATGTTTTTATTGCTCTACGTGATGCACGTTTGTTTGGTAACCTTGGGAAGTGCACCTTTTGCACCGACCGAGTATCTTTTCTTGGCTATGTTGTTACTCCACAGGGAATTGAAGTTGATAAAGCCAAGATTGAAGCTATTGAGAGTTGGCCGCAGCCCAAAATGGTCACACAAGTGAGGAGTTTTCTTGGCCTTGCTGGATTCTATAGGCGTTTTGTGAGAGATTTCAGCACCATTGCTGCACCTCTCAATGAGCTTACAAAGAAAGATGTGCCTTTTCTTTGGGGTACCGCACAGGAAGAAGCCTTCTCGGTATTGAAAGATAAGTTGACACATGCTCCTTTACTCCAACTTCCTGATTTTAATAAGACTTTTGAGCTTGAATGTGATGCTAGTGGAATTGGATTAGGCGGTGTGTTATTACAAGATGGCAAACCTGTTGCATACTTTTCTGAAAAATTGAGTGGGCCTAGTCTGAATTATTCTACTTATGATAAAGAATTATATGCTCTTGTTCGGACTTTAGAAACATGGCAACATTATTTATGGCCCAAAGAATTTGTTATACATTCTGATCATGAATCTTTGAAACATATTAAAAGTCAAGCTAAACTGAATCGTAGACATGCTAAATGGGTTGAATTCATTGAGATTTTTCCTTATGTCATTAAACACAAGAAGGGAAAAGAAAATGTTATTGCTGATGCATTGTCTCGCCGCTATACTATGCTTTCACAACTTGACTTCAAAATATTTGGTTTGGAGACCATCAAAGATCAATATGTGCATGATGCTGATTTTAAACATGTAATGCAAAATTGTAAAGAAGGAAGAATGTGGAACAAGTTCGTCGTTAACGATGGATTTGTGTTTCGTGCTAACAAGCTATGCATTCCAGCTAGCTCCGTTCGTCTTTTGTTGTTGCAGGAGGCGCATGGAGGAGGATTAATGGGACACTTTGGCGTGAAGAAGACGGAGGACGTACTTGCTACACATTTCGTTTGGCCAAAGATGAGACGGGATGTTGAGCATTTTATTGCTCGCTGCACTACATGTCAAAAAGCCAAGTCACGACTCAATCCTCATGGTTTATATATGCCTTTGCCTGTACCTAGTGTTCCTTGGGAGGATATATCTATGGACTTTGTTTTAGGTTTACCTCGAACAAAGAAGGGGAGGGATAACATATTTGTTGTCGTGGATAGATTCTCAAAAATGGCACACTTTATACCATGTCATAAAAGCGATGATGCTGTTAATGTTGCTGATTTGTTCTTTCGTGAAATTATTCGCTTGCATGGTGTGCCAAATACTATTGTTTCAGATCGTGATACTAAATTTCTTAGCCACTTTTGAAGATGTTTATGGGCTAAGTTGGGGACTAAACTGCTTTTTAGTACTACTTGTCACCCCCAAACTGATGGACAAACTGAAGTAGTCAATAGAACGTTGTCTACTATGCTTAGGGCTGTTTTGAAGAATAATAAGAAAATGTGGGAGGAATTCTTGCATCATATTGAATTTGCTTATAATCGTTAATTGCATTCTACTACTAAGATGTGCCATTTTGAAGTTGTGTATGGTTTCCTACCTCGTGCACCTATTGATTTGTTGCCTCTTCCATCTTCGGAGAAGGTTAATTTTGATGCTAAACAACATGCTGAATTGATTTTAAAAATGCATGAGTTAACTAAGGAAAACATTGAGCGTATGAATGCTAAATATAAACTTGCTGGAGATAAGGGTAGAAAACATGTTGTGTTTGCACCTGGAGATCTTGTTTGGTTACATTTGCGTAAGGATAGATTTCCTGATTTGCACAAATCAAAGTTAATGCCACGTGCTGATGGTCCCTTTAAGGTGTTAGAGAAAATAAATGATAATGCATATAAACTTGAGCTGCCTGCAGATTTTGGGGTTAGTCCCACTTTTAACATTGCAGATTTGAAGCCTTATTTGGGTGAGGAAGATGAACTTCCGTCGAGGACGACTTCATTTCAATAAGGGGAGGATGATGAGGACATCAATACAATTGTTACACCCACAGCCCCTGCTGCTATACATACTGGACCAATTACTAGAGCTCGTGCACGCCAACTAAATTACCAGGTACTTCCGTTTCTTGGTAATGATTCTAATGTTCATGAGAATATGATGCTGCCTAAATTGGATACATTTGTTTTGCTTACAAATGAAGGGTCTAGCTTGGAGAAGGATGAACATTGGAGAAAGAACAAGCATGGAGATGATGGCATGCGCAAGGGGAACAAGAACAGAGTTACAAGTGATGATTTCAGGACTTTGAAGCCACCATAATGGGTGCATGAAGCCTTGGAGAAATATACAAGATGCCACTTCATAAATTTCGTCCCGATGCTATTTTAGGTGCTGCGTCACCTTATTATTGGGCCAGGCCCATGTAATTTCGAAATACATAAGTATAGGCTATTTTTAGAGTCCGTATGTGTGGGGAAACAAGAGATAGGGTTGATTTCGGACCCCTCCACCAAGGGCCACGAAATTCCCCCCTCTTCCTCCATATATACATCCCTTAGGGCATCGTTTAGACTTTGGGTTTTGTTTAGATTAAAAGTTCGCCATAGCTGCAACTTCGCGTACTTCGTTTATGTTCAACGACCAGACAAAGGTGTCACAGAACCCCACCTTGATCAATAAAGCTTTCATCTTATATTCGCAATATCCAGATTGCAATCTCAGTTTCTTGCTTGTTCTTCGTTTGCTCGCAGGAAACAGACCCTCGTGGTCAGGTTGATCGTGCTCCGGCGTGGTCAATAACCTCTCGGAGTTGGTTTAGCGATTGCTAAGGTGCGACGTCCTCACACGTTCGTAGTCGGATCGTCAAAGTCGACTGCCACCAAAGCGATATCCATCATCTCATCGAAAGACGGGACACCTTTGCCTCTATCAGGCGTCCTATGTGGCACTTCAATGGAGAAGATGATGCCACCCGCTGCGGTCGGAAGCGTCCGGAAACTCCCGCTGCTTTGGCAAAATACTGTCCGGACTATACAAAGGGGAGAAAGAGGAGTCCATCCGCATTAAGCCCAGAGATGGATTTTCCATGTACAACCCTCCCAGCTGGGTGAGTTTCCATCCCACTACTGTACTCCATTTACTACCTGAGTCTGTTTCCATAAATATTAATCCGTCCATTTGTAACAGGAATGGCGAAGCATCACCAAGGAGATCCACAGCCCCGCAGCACAGCCAGAGGACCACAACCGGGCGCTTGACCCCAGATTCGAAGAGGATCCGGATATATTCGTGGAGCTTGGGGAAGTAGTGTTTTACCAGGCAAGCCATGACGGCACAAAAGTGGCCATCATCGCTGACTATCCCGACCTTCTCCCTGCGTCGCATGTAAGTAATCAGGAGACTTATCCTTCAAAATAATTTCCTCCTTCCGCCTTACCCACCGCACTATCTTGTGCTCTAAAGGGAAGGCGATCGGCATGCCACACTGCACGTGAAGCGACTCGCAAGAAAGCGGCACCTACACCGGGCAGGCCTTTGAAGAGGAAGGCAAATAGAAATGTGGTCGAGCCTTCATCGAAGAGGCATGGTTTTAAATATGCTGCATGGCTGTCATCTTGGAGTATGACATTATCCGTTGTGTCTTATCAGGAAAAACATTCACATGACTGTGTCCGGGGATCCTGCCGGTCATGCCTCTACGAGCCGGATTTCGGACCCTATCTCGAGGACCAAGGCTAACACGGAAGTGACACCAGATTGTCCTTCTGTGGAGGATTCAGATAAAGTATCCATCACAAACTCTGAAGTGGAAAGCGCCATGAATCATCGGCGCCGGTGGGCCGCTCTCCGTGACACTGGTTTTTTAGAAGAGGCTTTCAATACCTTCAACTCGGGTGATGCATACATCCGAGCTGCTCGAGATGGGCTTTCTAGAGCCATAGACCAGTATTTGAGAGATATGCGGGTAAGTTCATAGTTGCATGATTCTGATAGTTATATACCAGTAGCCCCGAGACTTGAAACAGTAGCAACAACTGATTTAAGGATCATTGTATGACCAGGTGCTCATAGAGAAGAACAGCCTGTTGTCTCAAGAGCTGAAAAAGTGTCAGGCCCAGCAAGCTGCTGCTACCGCCGAACTGGAGAAATCCAAGAAGGCAGCGTCTGGTAATGTTCCCCTTATCGAGAAAACATACTCATAGGTACCACCGAACTTGAGTCATCGTACCATCTGGAAGAGGCACCAGAAGTCGCACGAGTGGGAGGTCCAGAAGCCCAAAGGCAGTTGGCCGCGGGCAAACGTATATTGACACGGGTCAGGAATGAGAAGAACAAACTCCAAGATTCCCACACCAAGCTCGGCGAAGAGCTAAAAGATGTGCAGGCCCAGCTAGCTGACTCTATGAAGGAGAATAAGAAGCTGCGAGCGAAATATTTAGTATGTGTCTAAACTTACCCCTGCGTAATTCGGCTAGGGAAGAAACTGACAAAATTATGTCTGTAGGTATATTGACGGGCCGTCCCGAAGAGGAGGTGTCCGAATCGTAGAGCGATCTACTACAAGAGCTGTCGCAAATGTACGAGTGTGCTCGGTAGGCGATGCAAAGCATTGCCGAGGCCTTATGGCCATCCGACTCCCCTCCAGGAAGTATGGAGGGGCTTGTATAGCTATTCAAGGGAGCACGGCGGCGCTTCCGATTGTGGAAGATATCGTCCTGCCAGGAAGGTGCGCGAGAGGCCTGGGCGATGGTGAAAACTCGGTATACCAAGCTCGATCCGATTCACATGGCCCGGTTCGGACCTTCAGGGTCAAATGGAAAAGAAATTCCTGTTAGTTTGTTATATGACCAGGTATAAGTAGCGCCAAGTATTCCCAACAGGATTGTAGGCTAGATAGCCTGTTGGATGGCATAGAGGAAGAAGTTTTTGAGTCCAAGTGACTATGTACTTCAATTGACAAATTTGTCCCTAGCCGGATTGTAAAACGATTGTCATGGCAGACCTTTTCACTTCGACCTCTGGACGCGAAGGTACATTTTTGATAGTAAGAAACATCTTCCAGAGAGAATAGTTCCGTTAGGGGTTCCTTTCCCTGGGTCAGCATGCGTTCACATGCATGTCCGAACTGTGTTCGAAAAACCACATTATACATAACGTCTGGGGGTTCATAATGTGACAAGTAAAAAACATCTTTAGTCCATCGACCGAATATTCCCTTAAGAACTCTAGCTTTCGGCTTCACCCAGTCTGAGGTACACATCCGGATGACCCGGCAGTAACAATCGCAGAGGTGCTCCCTTTATGCCCTAGCCGAACTAACGGGAACGTAGGGCATAAGCACAGGAGCCAGGCAACCCAACTTGGCCAAAACTTAAGTCATATCGATGCATATAATGGCGAAGAAAAGGTGCATACGCGGAAAAGACACATATGTTGTGAGCTTGATGCTCGGAAAATAATAATAATAATAATAATAAGCTTCTGTACAAGAAGCCCCCAGGTATAATTGACGTACATATTCGAAAATGTATGCGTCGTAGTTGTGCGGCCTAGCCGCCCGAGAGCTTTATGGCTTTTAAAAAGAAAGTGAAAAGAGAGAAAAATAAATAATGGAAACAAAAAGGGAAGAAGGAGACGAACGAATAGTCCGGCGCTAGGCATAGAATCTTCGGAGTCTGGCCGCGTTCCATGGGTTTGACTCTAGGCGGTTGTCTGATACATCACGCAGTCGGTACGTTCTTCAGATGAGGACTTCGTCAATGATGAAGGGACCCTCCCACTTGGGCTTGAGTTTGTCTTTTTTCTTCTCCGGCAAGCATAGAACCAGTTCGCCAACATTATAAGTCTTGGCCAGGACTTCTCTGCTTTGATACCTGCGGGCCTGTTGTTGATAAAATGTGGAATCGGCTTTTGCGACGTCGCGCTCCTCCTTCAGGGCATCTAAGTTGTCCTGCCGATCCAACTCGTCTTCTCTCTCTTCATACATGAGCACTCGAGGTGAGTCATGAATAATATCGCGGGGTAACACAGCCTCTGTGCCGTACACCATGAAGAAGGGTGTATATCTGGTAGAATGATTGGGCGTGGTCCGCAGCCCCCAGAGTACGGAGTCAAGCTCCTCGACCCAGTGCTTGTCTGATTCTTTCAAAGATCGCACTAACCTGGGTTTAATGCCGCTCATAATAAGACCATTGGCACGTTCGACTTGACTGTTGGTTTGTGGGTGATAGATGGAGTCGAGCTTGATGCCCAGATTAGTACACCAGGCTTTCACCTCATCGGCTGTGAAATTGGAGCCGTTGTTTGTGATGATGCTGTGTGGAACACCATAGCGGTGCACCACACTGGATATAAAGTGTATCACTAGCCTAGCTTCAGCCATTTTAACTGGTTGCCTTCTATCCACTTAGTGAATTTATCCACCATGACCAACAGACATTTTTTCTTATGGCTTCCTCCTTTAAGGGGTCCAACCATATCAAGCCCTCACACCGCAAAAGGCCAAGTGATGGGGATTGTTTGTAAAGCGGTGCGTGACATATGGCTTTCGTTGGCGAAAAGCTAGCATCCGACGCAATGTTGGACAAGGTCCTGTGCATCTGCTCGGGCCGTCGGCCAATAGAAACCTGTACGAAAGGCCTTGCTTACAAGGGCCCGAGCTGCGGCGTGGTGACCACCGAGACCGGCATGAATTTCAACCAAGAGCTGCTGGCCTTCTTCCTCGGAGATACATGTTTGAAGTACTCCGGTAGCGCTTTTCTTGTAGAGTTCTCCCTCGTGAACCTTGTAGGCTTTAGAGCGCCACACAATGCAGCGTGCCTCGTTCTGATCCTTAGGAGGCTCTCACCTATTAAGGTAGGCCAAGAAGAGTTTGGTCCATGGGGCAATGAATGCCATGATGAGATGGGCCGATGGTGTAATTTTGATGGCTGAGCCCCCCATGATGACGGTGTGTTAGGAATCTGGGTTGTATTCGGATCCGGATTGGTGTTGCCGCTCTCCCCTTCCCACACCACGGATGGCTTGAAAAGCCTTTCCAGAAAGACGTTAGGTAGGACGGGGTCACGCTTGGCACCGATGCGAGCAAGGACATCCGCCGCTTGATTACTTTCTCGAGCCACATAGTGAAACTCAAGCCCCTCAAACCGAGCCGACATTTTGAGAACGGAGTTACGGTAAGCCGCCATCTTCGGATCTTTGGCATCGAAATCTCCATTTATTTGAGATATTGTGAGGTTTGAATCCCTATGAACTTCCAGGAGTTGTTCCATGGAGATGGCCATCCGGAGACTGATAACCCACAAGTATAGGGGATCGCAACAGTTTTCGAGGGTAGAGTATTCAATCCAAATTTGTTGATTCGACCCAAGGGAAGCCAAAGAATATTCTCAAGTATTAGCAGTTGAGTTGTCAATTCAACCACACCTGGATAACTTAGTATCCGTAGCAAAGTATTTAGTAGAAAAGTAGTATGGAAGTAACGGTAATAGTAGCAAAAGTATCAGTAGCAGTTTTGTAGTAATTGTAACAGCAGCAACGGTAAAGTAACTAAGCAAAGAGCAATATGTGAAAAGCTCATAGGCATTGGATCAGTGATGGATAATTATGTCGGATGTGATTCCTCATGTAATGGTTATAACATAGGGTGACACAGAACTAGCTCCAGTTCATCAATGTAATGTAGGCATGTATTTCGAATATAGTCATGCGTGCTTATGGAAAAGAACTTGCATGACATCTTTTGTCCTACCCTCCCGTGGCAGTGGGGTCCTATTGGAAACTAAGGGATATTAAGGCCTCCTTTTAATAGAGTACCGGACCAAAGCATTAACACTTAGTGAATACATGAACTCCTCAAACTATGGTCATCACCGATAAGTATCCCAATTATTGTCACCTTGGGGTTAATGGATCATAACACATAATAGGTGACTATAGACTTGCAAGATAGGATCAAGAACTCACATGTATTCATGAAACCATAATAGGTTTAGATCTGAAATCATGGCACTCGGGGCCTAGTGACAAGCATTAAGCATAGCAAAGTCATAGCAACATCAATCTCAGAACATAGAGGATACTAGCGATCAAACCCTAACAAAACTAACTTGATTACATGGTAAATCTCATCCAACCCATCACCGTCCAACAAGCCTACGATGGAATTAATCACGCACAGCGGTGAGCATCATGACATTGGTGATGGAGGATGGTTGATGATGACGACGGCGACGAATCCCCCTCCCCGGAGCCCCGAACGGACTCCAGATCAGCCCTCCCGAAAGAGTTTAGGGCTTGGCGGCGGCTCCGTATCGTAAAACACGATGAATCTTTCTCTCTGAAATATTTCTCCACGAACATGAATATATGGAGTTGGAGTTGAGGTCGGTGGAGCTCCAGGGGGGCCACGAGGCAGGGGGCGCGACCTAGGGGGGGCACCCTCATGGACAGGGTGTAGGCCCCCTGACGCTGATTCTTTCGTCAGTATTTTTTATTAATTCCAAAAAGTTGCTCCGTGGATTTTCAGGTCATTCCGAGAACTTTTATTTCTGCACAACCATGCCAGTTCTGCTGAAAACAGCATCAGTTCGGGTTAGTTCCATTCAAATCTTGCAAGTTAGAGTCCAAAACAAGGGAAAAAGTGTTTGGAAAAGTAGATATGATAGGGACGTATCAACTCCCCCAAGCTTAAACCTTTGCTTGTCCTCAAGCAATCCAGGTGACAAACTGAAAGTGATAAAGAAAAACTTTTACAAACTCTGTTTGCTCTTGTTGTTGCAAATATGTAAAGCCAGCATTCAAGTTTTCAGCAAAGATTATGAACTAACCATATTCACAATAACATTTAGGTCTCATGTTTACTCATATCAATGGCATAATCAACTACCGAGCAATAATAATAAATCTCGGATGACAACACTTTCTCAAAACAATCATAATATGATATAACAAGATGGTATCTCACTAGCCCTTTCTGAGACTGCAAAACATAAATGCAGAGCACCTCTGAAGATCAAGGACTGACTAATAATTCATGGTAAAAGAGATCCAGTCATAGTCATACTCAATATAAATTAATAGTAATGCATGCAAATAACAGCGGTGCTCTCCAGCGGGTGCTTTTAATAAGAAGATGATGACTCAACATAAAAGTAAATAGATAGGCCCTTTGCAGAGGTAAGCAGGGATTTGTAGAGGTGCCAGAGCTTGATTTTGAAATAGAGATAAATAACATTTTGAGCGCTATACTTTCACTGTCAACATAACAACTAAGAGACCTCGGTATCCTCCATGCTATGCACATTATAGGCGGTTCCCAAACAGAATGGTAAAGTTTATACTCCCCCACCACCAGCAAGCATCAATCCATGGCTTGCCCGAAACAACGGGTGCCTCCAACTAACAACAATCCTGGGGGAGTTTTGTTTGCAATTATTTGGATTTGATTTGAGCAAGGGACTGGGCATCTCGGTTACCAGCCATTTTCTCGTGAATGAGGAGCGGAGTCCACTCCTCTTGAGAATAACCCGCCTAACATGGAAGATACAAACAACCCTAGTTGATACATGAGTTGTTCGACCATACAAAACAGAATTTCATTCGAAGGTTTAGAGTTTGGCACATACAAATTTACTTGGAACGGCAGGTAGATAGTGCATATAGGAAGGTATGGTGGACTCATATGGAATAACTTTGGGGTTTATGGATTTGGATGCACAAGCAGTATTCCCGCTTAGTACAAGTGAAGGCTAGAAACAGACTCGGAAGCGACCAACTAGAGAGCGACAACAGTCATGAACATGCATTAAAATTAATCAACACTGAGTGCAAGCATGAGTAGGATATAATCCACCATGAACATAAATATCGTGAAGGCTATGTTGATTTTGTTTCAACTACATGCATGAACATGTGCCAAGTCAAGTCACTCGAATCATTCAAAGAAGGATACCACCCTATCATACCACATCACAACCATTTTAATAGCATGTTGGCACGCAAGGTAAACCATTATAAACTCCTAGCTAATTAAGCATGGCATAAGCAATTATGATCTCTCATTGTCATTGCAGACATGTTTATTAATAATAGGCTGAATCAGGAACGATGAACTAAACATATTTACAAAAACAAGATAGGTCGACTTCATACCAGCTTCTCTCATCTCAATCAGTCCATCATATATCGTCATTATTGCCTTTCACTTGCACGACCGAACGGTGTGGATAATAATAATAGTGCACGTGCATTGGACTAAGCTGGAATCTACAAGCATTCAACTCAAGGGAGAAGACAAGGTAATATGGGCTCTTGGTTAAATCAACAGTAATGCATATGAGAGCCACTCAACATTTTCATCATGGTCTTCTCCTCTCAACCCCCAAAGGAAAGAAAAGAAATAAAGCTATTTACACGGGAAAACTCCCAACAAGCAAAAGAAGAACGAGAAATCTTTTGGGTTTTCTGTTAATTACTACTACTACAGGCATGGAAAGTAAACTAGCTAAAAGCTACAACTATTTTTTTTGTTTTTATTAAGGTTACTCAAACACACAAGAAGAAAGCAAGAAAAGAAAATAAACTAGCATGGATAGTACAATGAAAAAGTATGAGCACCGACAACTAGCATGACTGTGTGAACGTGAATGTAATGTCGGTGAGAAATGCGTACTCCCCCAAGCTTAGGCTTTTGGCCTAAGTTGGTCTATGCCCATGGATCATAACTACTCTCTCCGGTGTACTGAGGAGTGTCATATGACTGCCACTGGCTGGTGATCTCCTCCGTATCACACTGATAAAAGGACGGTCGATAAGGGTCAAGTGGTGGTTCCGGCTCAGGCTCTAGAGCTAATGTCTGGCCCCGGTACGCATAAACGGCCTCCGGCAAGACGAGGTAAGTGCCTACAGTTAAGTCAAACAAAGAGGGTGCAGGCAAGATAATAGTCTCACTGTGAGTTTTATGAAATCTCAAATTATACTTAAGCATCTTCTCATCATTTTTAACAATAAGCTCATACGCTACCATACTCTTATAATCTAGAAAAGTAGGTGGCAGCAACTTTTCCTCTTTCTCATAATGCCTAATAGGTATCCTGAAGTGTTTAGCAAGACGTCAAGCAACAATAGCGCCCATACTAACAGAGTTATCACGAAATAAAGCATTGAACAAAATAATAATATCAGGAACACTAAGGTTTCCATAGTTCCCGTGACCAATTAAGCATCTACTAGCAAATATTGCAAAGTAACGTAGAACAGGAAAGTGTATGCTAGTAATTCTTGCATCGGAAACCATCCTCGTTTCCCCTACAGTGATCACATCAATAAATCCATCCACATCTTTACGATGTGGTTCCTCAAGGCTTCCCTCGAAAGATATCTTACAAACCACACAAAATTCACATAATGACATCTCCCTAGCCTCATCATACAAATGAAACTCCACTTAAGGTGGTGATTTCTTAGGGTGAAAGTGAAAATTTTGCACGAAAGTATTGGTGAGTAAGAGATACTGTTCGAGCTGGTCCTGGAGGAAGTTGGTGAGGCCCGCATCATTAGCCAAAGAATAAAAATCATCATAAATCCTGGCTGCTCTCAAGAACTCATCACAAGGCCATTCACACGGCCGAACTTCCGCGACGCGAGGGAGATTATACGTGGGCTTTTTATTCTCCTTACTTTGTTTCTCCTTCGAGCTTTGGCTAGAAGAGGCCCTCAAAAATCTCTTCATCAATTTCTGAAAATTTCTGAAATTTTTAGTAACTCAAAATAAAAGTGAACCAAACTCAATAAAATTGATAGCAACTACTCCCACAAGTGCCTACAGACTATATCATGCATTAGAACTACTTGGGACCATATAAATTTTACATGCAAGCTCAAGAACAGGGTCACCTTAGCAGCAAAAGTTTGCAATGAATAAAGCACTAGAACAAAAACTAATTGGACCAATGGAGGAGTTACATACCAAAGAACAATCCCCCAAAGCAGTTTTGTGAATGGAGCTTTGAGCAAGGACATCGAAAATGGCAGCAAAATGAGCTAGAACTCGTGCTTGAGCTGGATAGTGATTTTTTGTGGAGGAAGAAGGAGAGCATGGGTGTAGGAATAAGTGGAGGGGGGCCACCATGGGCCCACGAGGCAGGGGGCGTGCCGTATGGGGGTGGGCGCACCTTGGACCCTCGTGGCCAGGTGCTAGCTCCCCCTGTTGTGTTCTCAGTGCCAGATATTCTCAAATATTCCATAAAAAATCATACTAAAGTTTCAAGGCATTTGGAGAACTTTTTGGGGTATTTTTTATTGCATGGATAATTCAGAAAACAGACAGAAAATACTATTTTTGCTTTATTTAATATAATTAACAGAAAGTAAAGAGAAGGTATAGAAGGTTGTGCTTTCTAACTTCATCAATCTCATGCTCGTCAAAAGGAATCCACTAACAAGGTTGATCAATCTTGTTAACAAACCCATTCCGAATAACATGGAACCGGAGAAATTTCGAATAACACTAGGTTACCTCAACAGGGATATGCACATCCCCAATAATAAGAATATCATATTTCTTCTTGACAGTAGGAAGAGGAAATTCAAAATCTCCAATAATAATTGATGGAACTTTTCCAATAGAATTGATACTATGAACTTGAGGTTGTTTCCTCGGAAAGTGTACCATGTGCTCATTACCATTAACATGAAAGGTGACATTGCCTTTGTTGCAATCAATAACAGCCCCTGCAGTATTCAAAAAGGGTCTACCAAGGATAATCGACATACTATCGTCCTCGGGAATATCAAGGATAACAAAGTTCGTTAAGATAGTAAAGTTTGCAACCACAACAGGCACATCCTCACAAATACCGACAGGTATAGCAGTTGATTTATTGGCCATTTGCAAATATATTTCAGTAGGTGTCAACTTATTCAATTCAAGTCTACGATATAAAGAAAGAGGCATAACATTAACACCGGCTCCAAGATCACATAAAGGAGTTTTAACATAGTTTCTTTTAATGGAGCATGGTATAGTTGGTACTCCTGGATCTCCAAGCTTCTTTGGTATTCCACACTTAAAAGTATAATTAGCAAGCATGGTGCAAATTTCAGCTTCCTGTATCTTTCTTTTATTTGTAATAATATCTTGCATGTACTTAGCATAAGGATTTACTTTGAGCATATCAGTCAAACACATACGCAAAAAGATAGGTCTAATCATTTCAGCAAAGCGCTCAAAATCCTCATCATCCTTTTTCTTGTATGGCTTAGGAGGAAAAGGCATCGGTTTCTGAACCCATGGTTCATGGTTCTCTTTCTTTACCGTGCTTCCCAGCAACAAAGTCTTTCTTATCATAACGTTGATCTTTGATTGTGGGTTATCAAGATCAACAGCAGGTTCAACCTCTACATCATTATTATTGCTAGGTTGAGCATCAATATGAACATTATTATTAACATTATCACTAGGTTCATGTTCATCACCAGATTTTGTTTCAGCATCAGAAATAGAAATATCATTGGGATTCTCAGGTGTGTCTACAACAGGTTCACTAGAAGCATGCAAAGTCCTATCATTTTTCTTCTTCTTCTTTTTAGAAGGACTAGGTGTATGAACATTATTTCTCTGAGAATCTTGCTCAATTCTCTTAGGGTGGCCTTCAGGATACAAAGGTTCCTGAGTCATTTTACCCGTTCTAGTTGCCACTCTAACAGCAAAGTCATGTTTATTATTTAATTCATCGAGCAAATCATTTTGAGCCTTAAGCACTTGTTCTACTTGAGTGGTAACCATAGAAGCATGTTTACTAATGAGTTTAAGTTCACCTTTAACTCTAGAAATATAATCACTCAAGTATCCAATCATATAAGCATTTTGTTTCAATTGTCTACCAACATAAGCATTGAAATTTTCTTGTCTAGCCATAAAGTCATCAAATTCATCCAAGCATTGGCTAGCAAACTTAGTAGACGGGATTTCAACTTTATCTTATCTATAGAGAGAATTTACCTTTACTACCTGTGTTGGGTTCTCAAGACCATGTTTTTCTTCGATAGGCGGTATATTAAAACCATGTATTTCCTCAACAGGAGGTAAATTCTTAACATCTTCAGCTTTAATACCTTTTTTTCATAGATTTCTTTGCCTCTTTCATATATTCAGGACTGAGAAATAGAACACCCGTTTTCTTCGGAGTTGGTTTAGGAGTTGTCTCAGGAGTTGGCTCAGGAAGTGTCCAATTGTTTTCATTAGTCAACATATTATTCAATAGTAATTCAGCTTGATCTATTGTTCTTTCCCTGAAAACACAACCAACACAACTATCCAGGTGGTCTCTGGAAGCATCAGTTAGTCCATTATAAAAGATATCAAGCATTTCATTTTTCTTGAGAGGATGATCAGGAAAAGCATTAAGTAATCGGAGAAGCCTCCCCCAAGCTTGTGGGAGACAATCTTCTTCAATTTGCACAAAATTATATATTTCCCTGAAGGCAGCTTGTTTCTTATGAGAAGGGAAATATTTAGCAGGGAAGTAATAAATCATATCCTGGGGACTACGCACACAACCAGGATCAAGAGAATTAAACCAAGTTTTAGCATCGCCCTTTATTGAGAACGGGAATATCTTAAAGATATAATAGTAGCGAGATTTCTCATCATTAGTGAATAGGGTGGCTATATTAAGGATGGCAATGGACCGGGTTCGGCTCGGGTTGATCAATATCAAATCCATATCCGATCCACGAGGATATTCTTTGCCCATCCATGAAAAACCCCATGGGTAAAAAATTGTGTCCATGTCCAAACCCGATGGATATCCATGACCAATGGATATCCATCGGGTCCTATCAGAACACACATACATGTACCTTGAAAAATCATATAACATAGCAGAACGTTCACATGAAGACTCAAATTCTCGCAAAAAGGCATTGCGTAGCTATACAACATTAAATACCTTTACAAATGCTCACAAAATGACATCAAACAAGTGCAACACATGAAATGAACTCTCCGATTCTCATAAAATGACATAGCAGAACATCAAGTAAGCACAAGTACGAGATTCTCAGCCTTAGTTTTTCACAGAATGACGCAGGAACAAACCCACATAATTTCTCTGTCTTACTTTGCTACAAAATGACATAGGAATAGCCAAGCATAATTTCTCAGTCTTAGTTTCTTACAACCAAGAGACATAAGTACATCATAGTTCTAATTATAAATGAAAGAAGGTGTTCTTCTACTTGTCATCTTCTTTCTTCACCGCATGGACTAAGCTTCAGTTATGATAGACACGAACTTAGCTAACGCATTAAGTATCCCGCCACATCCGATCCATTGCTTTGCTTCCGCCTTCTGTGAACAGAGATCATAGAAATAGTAACTAATATCATGGAAGCAAACAACCAATCAACTATAATGAGTGGAATATGTTACCATAGTTGCTTCATCATCATCAAGAACACTTTGAAATTCCGCCAAAAGAGTGGAGTTGCTATCCCCTGATGCAAGATTCAATTGATGAAGGAACACTCAGTAACAAATTAATTATTGTGTAATATGAATTAGATGAATGATTGCAATTTTAGTTAAAGTGAAACTAGGTACAGACTGTCTAAACTGTACAAATTCAGAACCTAAATTGCACTTTTTACAACCAAAGTAACTAGTAATTAAAGCCACAGACAGTCAGATCTTTCTTCAGCACATGACATGGACCAAGTTGAGCACATGCTTTAATTGAAACAAATTTCTTGTCTGGTCTGTACAAATTCTAGCTTTATATTAATCATTCATAGCCCACTTGATCCAAAATTAAAAAATGAGCAGACTGATTTTGTAAAAAGTAATTACTAATTAACAGGCATATCTATAGACCAGTTCATGTGTACAAAGCGGAATCTGACTAAAATTGACTAATACAAATATCAGTCTAATCTAACTGAAATTGACCACTACCAATCAGGTAATGCAGTAAAGTCCAATTTTTTTCTCTTGCCACGAACTAACAAACAGAAGTTTACCACTACAAACCTCTTGTGCTCTACTCCAATTACTAATACAAAGTGAGGAACAAGCATGTCATGAACATCCATGGATAAGAACACTAGACGTACAATAGCAGGAACAACAAACTTACCTTGACGGTTGGTTGTTTGGCGTGGTCGTCGCCTCCACAACGCGGTCTTGCTCCTTGCCCTGGTCTGCGCCCGCCTCTCTGCACCTCCATGCCGCCATACTCCTGGTCGTGCACATTGCGGCACGCTACATCATCGTGCTCCACCTCGCTGCTGCACGTGCGTACTGGTGGTGTGCTGCGTGGAAAACCTGAGATGGAGGAGTTTGGGGGTCTATGGAGATTGAGGCCCAGTTCTTTTGGCAGAATCCGGAGATTTTCCCAGAATCTGACCCCTACCCAGCTTCTCCCAGAATCTTTGAGCCCCATTTGTTTACAATCCTATCTAGTTAGAGTCTAATTAGATAGGATTGTAAAACAAATGTGGCTCAAAGATTCTGGGAGAAGCTGGGGAGGGGTCGGATTCTGGGAGAATCCCCAGATTCTGGCAAAAGAACCGGGCCTGAGTCGGCCGGCCACCTACCCGTGGAGTTGGTTACTACAGTATAACACCACTTGTGGAGGTCTAGGGATGGCGCAGGCTATATCTAGGTCCGCAGGAGTAAGAGTCGAGGAGATGAGAAGATCCATAATAACGATTGACAAGTCGTTTACCGAGGAGACGAGAATGTGAAGGAGTGTTGGAGTAATTACTTGGTGGGGATTAGGGAAATTTCCTTTCATTTTTTATAATAATAATAATATGGTGGGGATTAGGAAAATTTCCTTTCATTTTTTATCTATATCTATATCTATACCTCTATACCTACTAATAAAGCAAAGTGATATTCTTAGTTTCGTCCTGCAGTTGTTGGGCCTGCTCCAGGGCTACATAAAATAGCAAAAATAGAATGTTTGGGCAGGGATTCGAACCTGTGACGTCTCCTAACTTCACCACGGTTGTAACCAACTAAGCTAGATCCATCTTGTGATATGTCGTGGGTTCGCTTAGTTTAAATAGTCCCACCTCGCTCCTTTAGAGTAAAATTTACCAATTTATATATGACTATGAGTTTAGGAAAATCATTCAATCGGATCAAGAAGATATAATAAGAAAGAGGGGCCAATAAAGGGAGGAGAGGGATAACATGCATGGCATGCATTTATCTGCGTTAGTCAAAACGGGCTCGTGACATGCATATGCGTTGGATGTGCTGCATCATAGGGAAAGCCTGGTGCGATTGGAACAAAATAATCACGCCGAGGAAATGTCGTCATGGTTGACGACGTGGGTTCTCGGTGGATAAAAAATGACTTTTTTTGCTGAATTCTATGGAGGATCTTTAATGCCACATCGAAGGAAAGTTTTTTTGTTGCATTTTCCCGGATGATTTGTTAACAATTCAGATTTATGTTACAAATAATTATGTATTATCTTCTCTTTTTTTCATTTACTACTACATTGATATTGATGTTGTATGAATTTTACTGAATTGACACATCTTGTCTTTGAGATAATTTTTATTTTGTAGCAACCGACGTGCATCAATGAGTAGCTCGTAGAGGGCGGTCCTCACATCTACCTCCACAAGATTAGTTTTTTGAAGTTATAAATGTTTCTTTGTTTTTTTGCAAGGTAGAAACATTGCTTTGTTGGCACGGTTCAAAGATAATGCGATGGCGGAGCTCGTCGCCTTGGTTTAATCACTTTCGAAGCGCCGTGGCCACGTGAACAGCGTCATGGACTGCGTGTGGGGTGGTGGTGGTGTTCGCGAGAGGGGTAGGGATTGTGATATTTTTTTTCCGTTGCACCGCACGGGCATGTGTGCTAGTAATAATAATAATAATAAAGAAAAGTGGACAGGATATACACTTACGGGTCGGGTTCTGGTATATCCACGGGTATAAAATTATACCCATGCCCTATCCATGATTAGTCGGGTCGGGTTCGGGCATTGTCCATGGGTATAAAATTGTATCCAAACCGGATACACTCGGGGTCGGGTATCCATGGGTATCCATATCCATGGATAAAATTGCCATCCTTAGGCTATATCATTTAACTTGGTGAGATGTGCCACAATAGTTTCAGATTCATAGCCATAAAAAGGACCAGATTCAACCGAAGTAATTATCTCAAGATCGACAGAGAAACCATAATCCTCATGAGTAACAAAGATAGGTGAAGTAGCAAAAGCAGGGTCATATTTCATTCTACCATTCAGAGATTTCTGTTTTAGCTTAGCTAATAACTTCTTAAGGTCAGATCTATCATTACAAGCAAGAAAATCTCTAGCAGTTTCTTCATCCATAACATAACCCTCTGGAACAACAGGCAATTCATATTTAGGGGGAGGACCTTCATCATCACTATCATCAATAATATCAGTTTCAAGAATTTCATTCTCTCTAGCCCTAGCAAGTTGTTCATCAAGATATTCACCTAATGGCACAGTAGTATCAAGCATAGAAGTAGTTTCATCATAAGTATCATGCATAGTAGAAGTGGCATCATCAATAACATGCGACATATCCGAATTCATAGCAGAAGCGGGTTTAGGTGTCGCAAGTTTACTCATAACAGAAGGAGAATCAAGTGCAGAGCTAGATGGCAGTTCCTTACCTCCCCTCGTAGTTGAGGGATAAATCTTAGTTCTTTCGTCTTTCAAGTTCCTCATAGTGATCAGCAGATATAAATCCCAAGTGACTCAAAGAATAGAGCTATGGTCCTCGGCAACGGCATCAGCAAATAGTCTTGATAACCCACAAGTATAGGGGATCGCAACAGTTTTTGAGGGTAGAGTATTCAACCCAAATTTAATTATTCGACACAAGGGGAGCCAAAGAATATTGTCAAGTATTAGCAGTTGAGTTGTCAATTCAACCACACCTGGATAACTTAGTATCTGCAGCAAAGTATTTAGTAGCAAAGTAGTATGGAAGTAACGGTAACAGTAGCAAAAGTATCAATAGCAGTTTTGTAGTAATTGTAACAGCAGCAACGGTAAAGTAACTAAGCATAGAGCAATATGTGAAAAGCTCTTAGGCATTAGATCAGTGATGGATAATTATGTCGGATGCGATTCCTCGTGTAATGGTTATAACATAGGGTGACATAGAACTAGCTCCAGTTCATCAATGTAATGTAGGCATGTATTCTGAATATAGTCATACGTGCTTACGAAAAAGAACTTGCATGACATCTTTTATTCTACCCTCCCGTGGCAGCGGGGTCCTATTGGAAACTAAGGGATATTAAGGCCTCCTTCTAATAGAGTACCAGACCAAAGCATTAACACTTAGTGAATACATGAACTCCTCAAACTACGGTCATCACCGGTAAGTATCCCCATTATTGTAACTTCGGGGTTAACGGATAATAAACATAATAGGTGACTATAGACTTGCAAGATAGGATCAAGAACTCACATATACTCATGAAAACATAATAGGTTTAGGTCTGAAATCATGGCACTCGGGCCCTAGTGACAAGCATTAAGCATAGCAAATTCATAGAACATCAATCTCAGAACATAGAGGATACTAGCGATCAAACCCTAACAAAACTAACTTGATTACATAGTTAATCTCATCCAACCCATCACTGTCTAGCAAGCCTATGATGGAATTACTCACGCACGGTGGTGAGCATCATGAAATTGGTGATGGAGGATGGTTAATGATGACGACGACGATGAATCCCCCTCTCCAGAGCACCGAACGGACTCCAGATCAGCTCTCCCGAGAGAGTTTAGGGCTTGGCGTCGGCTCTATATCGTAAAACGCGATGAATCTTTCTCTCTGATTTTTTTTCTCGGCAAACGTGTATATATGGAGTTGGAGTTGAGGTCGGTGGAGCTCCAAGGGGCCACGAGGCAGGGGGCGCCCCCACCCTTGTGGACAGGGTTGGAGCTCCCTGACGCTGATTCTTTCACTAGTATTTATTGATTCCAAAAAGTTGCTCCGTGGATTTTCAGGTCATTCCGAGAACTTTTATTTCTGCACAAAAATAACACCATGGCAGTTCTGTTGAAAATAGCACTAGTCCGGGTTAGTTCCATTCAAATCATGCAAGTTAGAGTCCAAAACAAGGGCAAAAGTGTTTGGAAAAGTAGATACGAGAAAGACGTATCAAAGACCATGCAATAAGGCTTCGTATTCGGCTACATTGTTGGAGTCCATGAATAATATTTGGAGGACGTACTGAACTGTATATCCAGTAGGGGATGTTAGGACAACGCATGCCACTAAGCCTGCTAGCATTTTGGAGCCATCGCATGACCCAGCTGGAATATGTGCCGTACTCTTTAGGGAGTTCGGCTTCTGTCCATTCGGCGATGAAGTCGGCTAGTACTTGAGATTTAATGGCCCGGCGCGGTTTGTATGATATGTCGAATGGGAGGAGCTCAATGGCCCACTTGGCAATCCGGCCCGTAGCGTCACGGTTGTTTATTATGTCGTTGAGTGGTACTTCGGAGGCCACCGTTATTGAACACTCTTGGAAGTAGTGTCGTAGTTTCCGGGATGCCATACCACGTATGCTATTTTTTGGTAATGAGGGTACCGGGATTTGCATGGTGTGAGGATGGTGGATACATAGTATACCGGCTTCCGAAGCGGGAATTTGTGTCTGTCCTCCTCTCGTTCGACGACGAGCACCGCGCATATGACTTGGTGTGGGGCCGATATGTATAATAACATGGGTTCGCTGACGTTTGGCACAGCTAGGATTGGGTTGCTTGCGAGAAGAACCTTTATTTCTTCCAGTCCCGCCGTTGCCGCGTCCGTCCACTCGAAGTGATCGGTGCGTCGGAGAAGGCGATAGAGGGGCAACACCTTTTCTCCTAGTCTGGAGATAAAGCGGCTTAAAGGTGCCACACGGCCGAATAGTTTTTGGACTTGTTTAAGGTGTGTTGGTGTAGCCAACTGTGACAAAACTCAGATTTTAGCTGGGTTTGCCTCAATTCCTCTTCTAGAAATGATGAAGCCCAGAAGCTTTCCAGCGGGAATGCCGAAAACAAACTTTTCCGGATTGAGGTTGATGTTATATGTTCGGAGGTTGTCAAATGTGAAAGGCGGATCATCTATTAAGGACTCGACGTGCCTAGTTTTGATGACTATGTCATCCACGTATGCTTCAACTGTCTTCCCGACTTGTTTCTCCAGGCATGTTTGAATCATGCATGGATAGGTGGCACCGGCATTTTTGAGCCTGAAAGGGATAGTGTTGAAGCAGAAAGGCCTGTATGGGGTGATAAATGCCGTTGCGGCCTGATCGGACTCCTTCATTTTGATTTGATGGTATCTGGAGTATGTGTCGAGGAAAAACAGTGAGTCGTGTCCTGCGGTAGAGTCGATAATCTGATCAATGTGGGGGATGGGAAAGGGATCCTTAGGGCAGGCCTTGTTAAGGTCTTTGAAATCAACACATAGGCACCAGGATTTATCCTTCTTTGGTACCATTACCAGGTTTGCTAGCCAGTCCGGGTGTTTTATCTCTCTGATGAATCTGGCCTTGAGTAACTTGGCTAGCTCCTCTCCCATGGCCTGTCGTTTAGGTTCGGAGAAGCGTCGTAATGTTTGGTTGACTGGCTTATATCCCTTCAGTATGTTTAGGCTATGTTCGGCCAGCTTGCGTGGGATCCCTGGCATATCGGAAGGGTGCTAGGCGAATATGTCCCAATTTTCGCGTAGGAACGCCCGCAGAGTGGCGTCGACCGTGGGGTCCAGCTGTGCCCCGATGGATGCTTTCTTCGTGGAGTTCATTGGGTGGACCTGGAATTTGACTATTTTTTCTGCTGGTTCAAAGGAGGTGGATTTGGGGCGCTTATCAAGTATCACATCGTCCCTAGCCACCGTGGAGTGCAATTGGGTTAATTCTTCGGCCGCGAGGGCTTTAGACAATGCCTCGAGAGCCAAGGCGGCGGTTTTGTTTTCGGCGCGGAGTGCTATGTCCGGATCGCTGGCAAGAGTGATGATTCCATTGTGCCCGGGCATCTTGAGCTTCATGTACCCGTAATGGGGTATAGCTTGGAAGCTTGCAAATGCATCGAGCTTCATGTATCCACTGTTAAAAGGGGCCACTTGAAAGGTTATCTCTTCGGACCATAGTTCTCCGGTGTGCCGAATACCACATCGTGTGTGATTTTCCCCGCACATTGTGCCTTCCGACTGGGAATAATTCCTCGGAAGGTCGTGCCACTTTGCTCAATGCGGCTCCTGTCTATTTCCTTTTTGTTGAGAGTTCCTCATAAATGAGGTTTAGTCCACTGCCACCATCTATGTGCACTTTGGTAAGCCGAAAGCCGTCCACAATCGGATTGAGGACCAATGCGGCAGGTGCCCGGACTGTTCTGAATTTTGGTTTGTCACTGGCATTGAAAGTTATGGCCGTGTCGTTCGAGGGGTTTATTGCTGCAACTTGGCAGACTTCAGCGAGGCTGCGGAGTGCCCTTTTGTGCCTATTTTTTGAGGCGAAGGTCTCGAAGACTGCCAATACTGTAGGGTTGTTGTCTTCCGGATGTTGCTCTACGGTATTTTTGGTGAGGAGATCCTCGCCGCTCTTGGCCACCTGCCGGAGTATCCAACATGCTCTAAGGCTATGGGTTGGTATGGTATCCGACGTTGTGTATTCTGCATGGCCTATCGAGCCATCCCTCCAGAATGGTTCCGTGCCCCGTAATGGGCTTCGATTTTTTTTATTGGATCAGGCGACTCACGAGGGCGCATCCTTTTGGTCCGGACAAGGGGTTTAGTGGAAACCAGTGGCTCCCAAGGGGCTGCCTGAGTTTGCCAGACGCTTTCCATTGTGCAGTACTTCTGTACTGTGGTTGCCAAGTTAGCTAAATGTGATACGTGACGGCGGTTGATTGTATTGAGGATTCCCTTGTCCATGCAAGTTTTGCAGAATAATGAGATTGCGTCTTCATCACGGCAGCTTTGATCTTGTCCTTGACAAGGCGGAATCTGGCCCAAAAGTGATGGACTGTTTCCTAGGACTGCGGTCTGATGTGGATAAGATCGCTTGTATCTGGGTGGGTGGGTGGCTTTAAATCCAAACCCTGACCCAATCTGGGATCTGGAGATTGAGAAACTTCCGAACTTAATAGTTCGGGCTCCAGGATATGAACCAATTTTTCAAGCCCACATACCGACTCTAGGTTCGGCGTACGGGGCATGTCTTCCCGCGGGCGGGTGTCCGGCTCTATGAGCTCGGCAATCCGAACATAGTTCGTCCTCAATATAGAGGAAGAGTTGTTGTTCTGCTCCTCCACCACCGCTATCTGATGGGTGATCGGTGGAGATTCTATTTCTCTCTGATCGGGTTTAAGCCAAATCCGATCGTAGTCTGTAGCGACTCCCACGGCGGCGATGCAATCCAATAGTTCGTTTAAAGATGACAACTTCGTCGGATCCATCTGCTCAGAGTATTCTAAATTGTCGCGGAGGCGATTTTCGATGACCCGAGAAGTCATCGTCGGCGCGACGGCCGGACGGGCGGTCATAATGAAGCCGCCCAGTCGGAGGGTTTGGCCTGAGGCCAGGGCTCCTCCGCAGGTGATGTTGTCCTTGATAACAAGGCGAGCCATCAAGCCTGTCTTCGACGTCACAGCAGAACTCTCAATGAAAGCACCAATGTCGGTGTCAAAACCAGCGGATCTCGGGTAGGGGGTCCCGAACTGTGCGTCTAAGGCTAATGGTAACAGGAGGCGGGGGACACAATGTTTACCCAGGTTCGGGCCCTCTCCATGGAGGTAATACCTTACTTCCTGCTGGATTGATCTTGAATGGCTAAACCCTAGAACTCTAGCCTATGATTATGATTGATGTCCTATGGACTAAACCCTCCGGTTTATATAGACACCGGAGGGGGCTAGGGTTACACAAAGTCAGTTACAGATAAAGGAATCTACAAATCTAAATCGCCAAGCTTGCCTTCCACACAATGGAGAGTCCCATCTGGACATGGGAAGAAGTCTTCTGTCTTGTATCTTCATAGCCCATCAGTCCACCCAAGTTAATAGTCTGGCTATCCGAGAAGCCCTTAATCCAGGACTCCCTCACCCACTATCAGTTCCAGGAGGGTTTAGTTAAATGATGAGTAGCCCTAAGCTAATCACTTGACCGACGGGGGCCATCGGTCAGCGGCTCAGGCCAGCGAGGTCATCGTTAGCGACCTCTAGTAGCAGCAGTGTCTGCGCTATAGGCAGCAAGGGCGGCGGCTGAGAGCACCGGGGCGTAGCCGGGGCTTGTCCGCTTCCAGGGGGCAGGTGCGAGGAGGTGGGGTGGCCGGGGCTCGCCGAAAACGAGTTCACGGCGGTGGCCGGAGTATGGCTAGGTGCGCGTGCGGTGCTGCAGCCCGCAGAGTGGCAAGCTGGTCTGCTGGGTGGGTTGCTGGCGCTGCCAGGAGCATTGTGACGCACACGGTGATGAGTTGTGGTGGCTCTGGTCACGACGGTGAGGATCCACGATGGCACGACCGCTTAGGTCTGGTGGTTATCACGGCAACGGGACGAGAGAAGCAACGAGGAGAGAGGGGAAGTGCGGCGGAGCTCACAACGGATCCGGAGGCGGCGTCAGTGAGCTCGGGGAAAGTCCAGTGCAGCCAGAACAGTGATGGTTATCTCAGGCGGCCGACAATGAAAACGACAGGGGTGACGACTCCACATGGCGTCTGGCGATGCACGACTTGACAGAGAGGCAGCATGCGACGTGGTAGAGGTTGGGGAAAACTCGTGGCGGCATGAGATCGGCGGTGGATACGCCGACAAGGGGAGGCATGCGGCGAGGCGCTCGGCCAGACGGAGAACAGGCGAGGGAGAGGGCGAGGAAGGAGTGAGGGGGCGGATGGATCCGGACGGCACGGGGAGGAGATCGGGGACACAGGCGGGCAGCTCGCGTGGCGCGCTGTGCATGCACGTGCATCGGGCACGTGCTCGGCGTCCGACTGGAGCAGTGGAGATGATGACTGGCAGCGACTAGCTAGGCTTGGCCGTGCTGGGCCAGGCCAGGTGAGCTCTAGGTAAGCCTTTCCTCCTTTCTGTTTTCTTTTTCTATTTTATTTATCTGTTCTTATTTAGTTTAGCTACTAAATCATTTTAATAATTTCTGAAAATTATTGTGGATCTTAACTAAATTACTCAAGAGCTCCACAACTAATTTCAGAATATTTAGACCATTTAATATATATATATATAGAATTTAAATGGCTCCAATTCAAATACTGTCTGATTTAATTCAAAGCCCATTTTGGTCCTGCAAAAATGTGCATCATATATGGTTAGGGCTTTCACTTTTTTTCCTAAATCATGAACATTTTTGAAGGGCATGTCTGGTTCATTGAAAATATTTTAGTGAACCCTAGTTGATTAAAGGGGTGCTAGGGGTCTATTCCATCCCCATTTCAAGTTTCATGCAAATTTAAACATGATGCAACACAGGAATCCAGCCTAGTGCATACCCGAACTAGGGATGTGACAACTCACCCCCATTCGAAAGAATCTCATCCCGAGATTCAGGAGTCGGCGGAAAGAAAGTGGGGTACTCTAGTCGAAGACGATCTTCTTGCTCCCAAGTAGCTTCTCTCTCGAAATGATTAGACCACTGAACCTTGAGAAACTTGATGTTGTGACATCGAGTGAAATGCTCTGCGTGATCAAAAATGCAAACTAGCTACTCTCGGTATGTGAGATTATCTTGGACATCAAGCGTTTCATGGTCCACTCCGTGGATGGGATCCGAGAAGCAACGCCTGAGTTGAGAGATGTGGAAGACATCTTGCACTTTGGAAAGATGTGGGGGTAGTTACAACTGGTAGGCAACCTCTCCTTGTTTAGCGAGAATGCAAAAAGGACCAATGCAACAAGGAGCCAATTTACCCTTGATACCGAAATGATGGTTACCCTTTAAAGAAGTAACCCGAAGGTAAGCCTTGTCGCGAACTTCATAAGCCATTTCCTTATGACGACGGTCATACTGGCTCTTTTGACGAGACTGGGCTTTTTTCAAATTCTCACGACTGATGCGAACTTGCTCTTTTGCCTCCTGGATCATGTCCGGTCCAAAGAATTGTCTTTCACCAGTTTCTAACCAGTTCAAAGGTGTTCGACATATTCGTCCAGATAGAATCTCGAAAGGAGCTTTCTTGAGACTGGATTGATAGCTATTGTTATAAGCAAACTCAGTGAAAGGAAGGCACTTCTCCCAATCCATACCGAATGAGATAACTCAAGCTCTAAGCATGTCTTCGAGAATCTGATTGACCCTTTCCACCTGACCACTCGACTGAAAGTGGAAAGCGGTACTGAAGGAAAGATGAGTTCCCATGGCAGTTTGGAAACTCTCCTAGAAATGAGAAGTGAAAAGACTTCCACGGTCTGAATTAATCTCTAGTGGAACACCATGAAGTGACACTATTCGAGAAATATATAAGTCAGCGAGCTGACTAGCAGTGATACTCTCTCAAACAGGAAGGAAATGAGCCACTTTGAAAAGACGATCAACTACTATGAAGATTGCATTATTCCCTCTCTTGGTACTGGGAAAGCCGGTGATGAAGTCCATACCAACTTTATCCCATTTCCACTCAGGAATAGCTAAAGGCTGAAGGGTACCACCAAGTCTCTGATGTCCTACCTTAACGCGACGACAAACGTCACAGTTAGCAATGAACTCAGCAATTTATCTCTTCATACTAGTACACCAGAACCACTGGTGTAGGTCCTGCTACATCTTAGTACTATAGGGGTGAATCGTGAGAGGAGATTCATGCGCCTCCTTAAGGATCAGTAGCCGAAGATGCTGCTTCTTGGGTACCACCATGCGGTTCCTGAAGAAAACAATACCTCGATCATCTATAGAGAAACTACCAGCAATACCCTTGGAAATGTTTCTCTTGATCCTGGTAATCCCCGTATCATGCTTCTAGGCTTCTATGATATGATCCACAAGTGTAGGTTTCGCCACCAAGGTAGAAAGGAATCCGTGAGGAGCAATGTGAAGGTTAACCCCACAAAATCCCTCATGGAGAAGTGGTTGGCCCTGTTGCAACATCAGATTGTTGCAATAGGACTTATGACTTAGTGCATCAGCCATGACATTCGCCTTGCCGAGAGTGTAAGTAATCCCTAAATCGTAATCTGAGATCAACTCCAACCAACGTATTTGCTTAAGGTTCAAATCTGGTTGGGTGAAGATATACTTGAGACTCTGGTGATCGATACAGATCTCGCAACGCTTACCAAGAAGGTAATGTCGCCATGTTTTAAGTGCATAGACTACGGCTGCAAGCTCTAGATCATTTATAGGATAATTCTCCTCATGTGGATGCAACTGTCGAGATGCATAGGCAATCACATGATGATCCTGCATAAGAATGCAACCTAGTCCCTGTCATGAAGCATCACAATAGATAATAAAGTCCTTAGTGAAACCCGGTGGCACAAATATGGTAGCAGAAGTCAGGCATCTTTTCAGTTCCTGAAAACTGTACTCACATTGTGGGGATCACTCAAACTTTTTATCTTTCTTGAGAAGTTCCATGAGGGGTTTGGCCATTTTGGAGAAGTTCTCAATGAAGCAGCAGCAATAACTAGATAGACCAAGGAACCTCCTAACTTGCTTAACTGATTCAGGTGGAGTCCAATCAAGGACAACTTGAACTCCCTCGGGATTGATAGCAATACCCTTACCAGAGATCACGTGGCGTAGGTAAGTCACTTCTGGCAACCAAAATTCACACTTGGATAACTTGGCATAAAGGCGGTGCTCTCTGAGTTTTTCTAACACAAGTCTGAGATGTTCGACATTCTGTTCCTCGTTCTTTGAGTAAATTAGAATATCATCAAGGTAAACCACGATGAACGTATCTAAGTACCCCATGAAGATTGAGTTCATCAAGTGGGAGAATGCAGCTGAAGCATTGGTTAGACCAAAGGACATAACGATGTACTCATACTGGCCATAACGAGTCACAAAGCCATCTTGGGGATGTCCCCATTTCTGATCTTGATTTGGTTGTTTACCTAACCTCAAATCCATCTTAAAAAAGACTGAGGATCCAGCGAGCTGATCATACAAGTCGTTGATCCTAGGGAGTGGATATTTGTTCTTTGTCGTGACCAAATTAATAGGACGATAATCTACAACCATCGTGTCTGTACCATCCTTCTTCTTGACGAGGAGGACGGGGCAAGCCCAAGGAGAAGAACTAGGACAGATGAAACCCTTTTGCAAGGACTCATCAAGTTGTTTCTTAAGCTCAGCTAGTTTTAAGGGTGCCATCTTATAAGGTCTCCTGGAAATTGGGGCAGCCTGGAATAAGATTTATGATGAACTCTACATCTCTATCATGTGGAATGTCTAGCAGTTCCTCTGGAAAGACATCCAAAAAGTCATGGACTACTGGGAAATCTTCGAGGTCTGGAAGAGGGTTGGCATTAAGAGAAATGAGTTGATGCTTTGTAATGCTAGTGGAAGAAAGCTGGGATTAAGAGATGGGTGTGTAAGCTGAAGAGACCTAGTGTAACAATCAATCTTGGCATGATGAGCTGTCATCCAGTCCATACCCAAGATGATGTTAATATCTGAAGACTTGAGGGCTACAAGTGATGCAAGGAATACAAGTTTGTCAACAAGGATTTCATTACCATGGCTTATTCTGGTAGTTTGCCATCTAGACCCTAGAGTTTGGATTTGTAGCGGAGTTGGCATATCACAAAATGACATGTCGTGCAAATGAGCATAGCCTTCAGAGATGAAGGAGTGAGATGCTCCGGTATCGAATAGAACCGATGCTGGATGACAATTGACAAGGAGTGTACGAAGATTGACATCTGCATCATCATGACCGTTTTTAGCTGAGACATGATGCACACGTCCACATTCAATGGGAGCTCGCTTGGCACTGGTCATCTTGCTTGATAGCTTACCATGGTGAACAGACTTCTTCGGCTGGGGTGGAGCATATGGCCTGAGAATAGTCATGTGCATAGTGTCCTGGCGACCTGAAAGGATCCAGAAGAGGTGTCTAGAGGGGGGGTGATTAGACATTCAACAAGCAAAAGTAGCAGTTTTTAAGTTCTTCAAGTTGAGGCTGTAGATTAGTAGTCAGTAGCTTAGGCCGGTGAGGTCGTCGCCGGCAACCTCTTGTTGCGGCGGTCTTCGTGCTACAAGAAGCATGGGCGGTGGCTGAGAGCATAGCCCGGCTTGTCCGCTTTGAGGGGGTAGGTGCAAGGAGATGGGGTGGCTGGAGCTCGCTAAAAACGAGCTGGCGGTGGCGGCCGAAGTACGGCTAGGCTCTCCGGCGATGAACTAACGGTGGTGGTTGCCGGCGGGGTGTGGCACGAGGCTGGTTTGGGAGGAGCTCGGGGTCTTGGGCGGAGTAGGCAAGGAGTGGCTGGGAGGGATGGAGCTGGCTGGTGCGAGGGGATCAAGGGCTGGGCATCTGGGCACTGGACACGGGCGCCAGCAGTTGGCTTGATGCATCCAAGGGGCATGAAGATTGGTGGGTCGGGTGTGGCTGCTATAGGTAGGAGCGGCGGTGGCTTGGTTGGGGGAGGAAGCTCTGGGATTTGGGTGGCAGCAGAAAACCAGGGAGGTAGTCGGTGGCTGGTTGGAGAGGTGGATCTTGGAGGATCCCGATGGAGATGTGAGAGAGTGCCGGCGGCGAGGGCATTTGGTGGATGCAATGGATGGGACAACTCCTCGAATAAGGGTTGGACTGCTATTTATAGCAGGCGGATTTGGTTAGGTTCATTTGGTCCCTCCGTTCTTAATCAGATGGTCCTGGATAATTAGGTTAGGAAGTCCAAACAATGAATTTAGAGATGTTTGGCGATGATCCGGACCCATCGATCACGACTGTCCACGTCGGGTTAGGGACAACTTTCGGACGCGCGTCAGGGGTTTGACAAAAGGCCATGGAGGCAAAGGGGTTTGATGGGCTCGCGGAAGAGAGAGAAGAGAATGGTTCGGTTCATCTGAGAGGAGGTCAACAGAGACGAGGAAGAAGCAACAACAACTAACGAATGCAAGTTTTATGAAAACATGCGAATGCAATGCACATGATGACATGATGAAATGCAACAAGCAAAATAAATCACACGGCTAAACTCAAAATACATGGAAGGCCTCTGGAGTGTCGGTCTTGGGCTGTTACAGTGCTTGTACACGATTTAGAAAATACTGCCTGAATTGCTACATCGGGGGCTCTACTGCGACATGTGTGGCTTTTTACATAGCCACGATTCATCATTGCAGAGAGACCAATCTTAGTATATACGTACACGTTCATGACCAGACAGACAACGGTACGTACGCTTTTACCGGGTGGGTCCCAACTGTCAGGGAGGATACAGAGGTACTTCCTTGCATGCAAAGAAATAGTCGGTGGGTCCCATCTGTCAGGCGAGGAAGCATTTCTTTCCGTATAAGGAGGCACTTTCTTGCGTGCGAAGATATAGCTGGTGCATACCAGCTGTCAGGGGGAGGAATCATTTTTTCGCGTAATATGGAGGCACTTGCTTGCTTGTGGGCATGGACTATGTGTGTTCCTACAGTCAACCTCTCCACGCACATCCTTCTTCTAATGGATGTCGTTTGTTGATCATGCTGATCACGCCTTGCCGAGAGCACCAACGCAGTGGACGATGGCAAGGCCTAGGAAGGGAACGACCCAGAGCCGGCACAGACACAACATCGTATGCCCACACTGAGGGGATTACGAGGGTTGACTAGTTCGGATGCGGTGTGAGGTTGTCGTTTCTAAAGAATAACAGGAGGTGTGGGTGAGTAGAGGGATGTCCTAGCCAGAGGTGGGAGTAGGGGAGGTTTATGAGCCTGTGCGGTAGCACAACCGGCCACGGGAGGTGGGAGCAAGCAGTCCCGCTAGCGCTCGATTGGGCCTCTAGAGCAAGAAGATCAGAGATTCAAGAAGCATGACGGCCGTTGGATTGACATCCAATGGCCACTTCTGCTACAATCGTTCGTTGACTAATATAATAAGTAAAAAAGCCTTGCGCACGCGCCAACTTAATAGGCCCACAAGTCCACCTTCAAAACTGTGGTGGACAACATATGACCCATTTGCTATTATTTTCAATTATATATAGCCCATTTTATTATTGTTAAGGAATTTATTCTAGCTCATATTCCTTTTGTTAGCATTACAGCCCATATTCTGGCCAGGGTTAGAAATTTCAAATTTTTTTTGCATATTTCGGTGTGGTAAGGACTGTATTTAATTTTGAAATTTCAAGTTAGATTAAAATTTATTTCAAATTTAACTTTATGTAAATTTAAACTCCAATGTATTTTTCACGCAGAGTGTTTCAACGGAATTTAAAATCTCAAAATCCGAAAAAACAAAATTTGAAACTAATTTCCAGTTTGCTGTATTTTTGAAAATTCACAGGCCATTTCGTCTTACATATAGCCCATTTTCTGGGCAAGCCGAGTGCATGCCTCCTCATCTTGAAAGATCTGTGGCCAAACAGGTCAGGAAAAAGCAAAGTTGGCCTCGGTCCGGCATTTTTAGAAAATAAAGCAATGTCTCAAAAAAGTAGGGCTAGCCATTTTGAAAAAGAAAAAAATAGCTGGGCTGGTCATGTGGTAAACATAAAATAAAAGCCTGGGCTAGATGGGTAACAGCCCCCACATAGCCTACTTAATACCCTGCTCCGTGTCAAAAATAAACTGCATGAGCTGTTGGGTCCCTAGTGTCAGCCACTCCTTGTGCAGTTCTCTCGTTTATTGACTACGTTAACAATGGCGTGGGACCTAGATGTCAGGAAATCATTAGGAGGAACCATTTTTTTTCTTGCAATAAGGAGGCACTTGCTTGCATGTGGCCATGGCGCTGGTGGGTCCCCCTTGTCATCCTGCCCACGTACATTCATTTCCTAATTCCTCTCATTTGTTCACCATCCTTACAACGCAAAAGGCGGCGGCACGACAAGCGCAACTATGCGGAGGACGACAGAGAGGGCCTCACGTGCTCTACGGATTGTCGGGTACAATGCCTACTGCTCCTCTAGGAAGCGAGGATCATCGGCCCCAATGTCTCACAGGACATTGTCGTTCGCTCGCTCGCCGACGATTTGTCCAGCCAAGAGCCGGTGCTCGTTGGGGCGATGGCCATTGTAGGAATGGTCCTCATGCACTTTCCGAAACACTGATACCGGCTGCGCTGGTTACCCTTCCGCAACTACAAGGTCGAAGTGCAGCTGTACCTACTAATGGGGTAGGCCTGCCAGTCACCAGCAAGTCGGCCAGCTCCTGTGTCGGGTTCGGCGCTCCACAGACCCAAGGAAGGTTCGAACTCTGGGGTGCGCAAAAAAGACCTTGCTATGCTCCTACTTGCCGCTCCCTGCCTTGTGGCGATGCCTCGTCGAGCTCGCTGAGGAGGGAAAGAAATGTAACGATGGTTTACCCAGGTTCGAGCCACCTCGCGGTGCAAAACACTGCTCTTGCTTTGTGGTAGATTGCCTCGTGAGGAGGATGTGACGCCCCAAGACCGACGCTCCAGAAGACTTCCAGCTATTTCGAGTTCCGCCGTGCGATGTGTTTGTTTGTTGCATTCATCATTGCATCATTTGCATTGCATTATGTCATCATGCAACCCTTTTTAAAACTCAACTAAATAAATTGTCTGGATCTTCGGTCCATTTAAACCGAGGGAACTCACATGCTGATTTCTCTTTATAACATATCCTCCCAATATTTAGGGAGCTATTATGAAATATTGCATTTTTGGAACTAACAACAACCCACTTGCAATTGAAGTTCCTTCCTTTTCCAAATATTTTTAAATCCTTGATCATTCCCGATACTCCAATCCAAGTTGTGGAACTTTGTATTACTAGGAAACATGCCCGTGCGTTGCAACGGGAGAAAAAAAATCGTATGCCCCTATCCTCCTTGCACATAGATCCACATCACTTACTTGCAAGGATATATGGCCGCAAATGCATATTCAAATTAAGAACGATCAAAATGCATATTATTTATCTTATATATATTTCATACAGGGAAAATTCAACCTTTGAAGGAAATGAGGTGAAAGAGTTAACTTCTGGAATGAACGTCAAAGCCAATTACCTTTTGGGGCAATGTATTATTAAAGTATATCCATACAACTTGCGATGTGATCATGAGAGAACAAAGTTGAATAATGATTTTTTTTATCAAGTAAAGAAGGTGAGAACAGTGCTCAAAACTCAAGTGTGAGATTATAGACAACACACAGATTGCCTTATTCCAACTGAAGAATATATGTACCAATGAGATCGATCTCCATGCTACACCAAATTATCAATTCATCAATTGATTGTACATTGCATATCAATTTACTTACCTGAAATTTTAAAAAACCTGACTGGTGATGAACTAACCGATTCACACAAAGAGCTACAATCAGAGGAAGTGGGTAAGAATGGAAATTAATATAAATGGCAAACAACAATCTAATAAAACAGTACAATACTTATAGAAACTGGTAACGAATTTGGAATTTAATATTTTATTGAACGGAAAAACCCCTCCGCATTATTAGTGATGCCAATCCTAAAATAAGATAACAACTTGAAGAACAGAGAAAACTAATTTATTTGGAGCTCATAGCTCAGAACACAAATTGCAGTTTCCAGCTTAAGAGATAGACACGTGCCAGTTTCCCTCACATGTGTGACCTTCAGAATATTGCATTGCTCTCATTACCAAAACGAGGGCATCAAATATTTAACCTGCAAACCAGAACATGTGACAATATCTATGAAGAGCTGCATCTACTTCATTTGAATGACATATTGATTAGGAGGTAGTAGCATGCAACATATACAAATAAAAGTTTTGCAATGCGACAAGCGCCACCTCCCCAAAATTCTGGAAAGCTCAATCTTATCGCACCTCCTCTTGGTCTTTCCCCTGAATTCCATCTGAGACAGCTACAAGGCCGCCCGGGCGATCATTACAGCGAATGACACTGACTCAAGTTCACTCGACACCTTCTACTCCACGCTCAACTCGGCGAGACTCGGCCAACTCAAGTTGTTATCAGCAAGCCCTTGTGTGAATCGGTTAGTTCATCACCAGTCAGGTTTCAGTAACACATTTCAGTTTCACAAAATTATAATTTACCAGTCCACTGAACATGTTGCACATTTCAGTTTCACAAAATTGTAAACATATCCTGAATATTTGATGATTTTGTACTAACTATACAGTACGATAGAATTACAAAAAGAAAAGTAAGACACTAACGGACTAACCTGCATGTCCTTGGTTTGTTCACTCTGTTTGCTCTGAATTGCAGATTGTGTTTACAGCCACATAGTATCACGTCAAATGTCTCATGAATTAAGATCACAAAACTTCTCTAAAGAAAGAACATCACAAAACTCTCATAAACAATATGAGGTCATGCAGGATGCAACCAACCTTGGGTCGCTCGGGAAATCGAGCAAGATGTGTTATCCCTGGTCATTGTTCTTGGCCGGCCTCTGTTGCTCCGCTCTTGCCCAATCACCGGATAACTGAAACCACACAAACCTCTTGGATTCCAACTCTAATCCGCCACCATCGGTCACTATGTGTGGCTCGACATGTGATGGCGCGCGTCCAGCAAATCCCTGCAGCTCGCCGACCCAAATCCCACCGTTGCCGCCACAATGTCCTAGCTGCACTATAGTCCAAGAAATTAGAATCTCGCACCATATGTAATCAAGAGCAGAGATACGGAAGAATTCAAATACTTGGAACTGACGAACGACGACAATCCTGATTCGAGACTTGGGCTTAGCGGCTTGCTTCGAAATGTCTATAAAAGAGCAACCTCTATAAATGTCTATAGAAGAGCAACCTCAGTATAAACGTCTATGAAAGAGTTCAAATACAGAAGTTCATATAATACTACGAAAGAGTTTCAATAGAGGTTCTGAACTTCAATGTCTTAAAATTATTACTTCTTGATACAACTACCTGAAATTAACAATAAGCGGGTTACAATATGAAATTCCCAACAGAAAAGATTAAGTGGTCATGCACACACACAACTCACTTCAACAATTTTCGACCAGCTAGTTAACATGTGAAGCTGGGCTGTCTGTTCTTCAAGATATTTATTATATCTCCAGGCCCATTTCAGCATATGATGGAACAATCCTTTTAGCTCTCCTTTCTCAGACTCGCTCAATTGTGTGCGCAGTTCTTGAGACATCTGAACATCAAGAGAAGCAACTTGAAGAACATAATAATCTCAAACCCAGTATGAACAAGACTGAACAAGCAACCTAGATAAGCTTTTGATGGAACACATCAAGATCAATCAGGTCGATCACCTCTCTCCGAAAAATAATATACACTACCAAATTCAGATGTTACAGAATTCCGTAGGATCTCTTCAATCTAAGAATCAAAAAACTGATGAGATACGAAAAAACAAAATAATAATTTCACGGGTTCAAATGCACACCTTTGATTCAACTCTCAGATTGGAAAGCAGCTGAGGGTATTTCATTGAAGTGTATGGACATCTGAACTGTACAACTTCAAGCAATTCCAAAACCTACATGAAACAAATAGAAAATAAGATTTTCCAGTGGACAAATTGTCAAGACATCTTTCTCTCACTGTTAATGAATAAAAAGTTTAGCAAGTCTGGATACTTCTAAAGTTTTGTGGTGTCTTGAATGGTGAACCATTCAGGACTGCTCCATGTGCAGGTATGAGTTTTATTAAGTTCGGTGAAGCATTTGCGCTTCAAGCCACATCTAAATCCGTCCTTCGCTGTTCAGTGGCTAGGCCATCAATAATCCCAAATCCACTGCCAAGTCTAAAAGGCAATGTGTCTGATGAATCCAACAACTGGCAGCGGCAACAACCATTTAGAAATTAAACAAGAGCGCCACCGACATAAAGATAAATATAAGAGAAAAAGGCTTTTATCTCTACCCTTATCAGGCAGCTAATATTCAGATGCAATTAAACAAGGCAATCCTAGGAACACTTAGGTTAGAAAAGCAAGTCAGGAGCACAATTAATTATCTCTACTCTCATATGTAAGCAATGATAGCAGACAAAAACTATGCTCTTTAATTGCGAAGCAGAATGTTGCCCATCTGGAATCAGTGAGTGATGCGCCACAGAGAGGGCACTTCTAGTTCTAGTGCTTCAGGGGTTGGGTTTTCAGCGTCTGCAGCACCATTAGGAAAATCACCTGCATCGGCCCCGGAGAAGAACCCACCGCGGCCGTGGCGCCCGGAGAACACCTTGCGGTTCTTGGCCACGACGTCGCACGCCGCCTCCGCTGGCATCCGGCGCGCGAACAACGCAGCCGCCAGGAACCATCCGGCGCCAGACCCTGCTTGAAATAGTCCACTACGCGGGCCTCGGGGTTCCCGGACAGCTCCCGCAGTCAGCGCTCGAGCCTTACCAGCACGGCCGCGGCGAGCGCGCCCCGCAGAGCATGCCCCTGCCGGCTCCAGCGCCTGTGCGCCAAACAGGAAGTTGGACTCGAGGATGGAGAAGATCTGCTCAACGGCCCGACGCCGTGCTGCCCCACAAGCCCCGGCGAGGCGGCTTTCATCCCCGCCGCATCGTGGTGGAACGCCCGGCTCAGCCCGCCCACACACCGCGGCGGCTCACCCTTGGGCGCCCTATCCGTGCGTGAGCCGGCCTCGACGCCACCGGCAACGGCCCGACGCCGTGCTGATGCGCCCGAGCCCAGGCGAGGAAGCCTCCATACCCTGCCGCATCATGGTCGCATCGCCGTAGTTGTCACCACCACCACGGACGTTGTCGCGCAGCCGCAGCCTCCGAGTTCACCAGCCGCCGGTGCCCCCGTCCTCCCTGCGACCGGCGCCGCCACCCTCTACCTCGCGGACAACGACGACAACGCCACTATCGACCGTCTCGGGCCGCCCCTGGCCTCGCTCACGTGGACCGCAGACAACCCCTGCTGCGACGCCTCATTCTATTCTTGGGCTTGGACGACGCGTACGCCCGGTGGTGGAGAACGGGAATGGATAAGCTGCCGGTGGAGGATAGGGGGTTTAATGTAAAAATGAAACATTTTCTGAACTTAAAATAAGACTGCGGGTTGATTTCATGTAAACTTATGGGCTTGTTTGCAAAACGGCCACGATGACGGACGACCAGAAGCATTAGCTGCTTTATTAGTAGGGAAAGATTTCATCCGTCCCCTTTTCTTTCCTGATTTGAGACATGGAACAATCCTCACGCACTGCATGCCGACCCATCTCTCCTTGTTTCCCAATTCTTCCAGCCCAGCCGGCCCATCTAACCTAGCCCACCTAAACTCTCCTTAACCCTAGCCAGCGGTCGAGCCTCCAGATCGATCCCCATCCCTCCTCCTCGCGCGCCGCCACAGGAGAGCCTTGCTCAATCCACCCCCTCCTCTCGATCTATCCCTCGTCCTCCCACTCCGCCGCTGCCAGACACAACTAGCACGAGGAGGCCGCGCCCGCGCCCGATCCCTCCTCTCGCTCGATCCCTCCTCTCGCTTGATCCCCTCCGCTCCGGCCAGCGAGTCCGGGCCGCCGAGCTCTGTCGCCGCCTTCCTCTCCTGCTGTTGCACCGCCGGCCATGACATCCTTCCTCACGCAGCTCCTTCTCTGCCTCCACCACAAGCCCACCATGGTGCTGCTGCTATGCTTGTTGCGCACCTCCCGTCGGCCCCTGGTGATGCCATGTCCGCCTCGTCAGCAAGCTCGCCGCCGCTACTCTTCCTGCATCGCCGACCTGCCTCGCCTCGGTTTCCCACGACCCCGCTCTACGCCATCCTTCCCCCTTGCGCCAAGTCCGGCCACCGTACCGCCATGTTCCTCACGCTCGAGCGCCTTCCATGGCCTCCGCCACCCACATTTGCTCGCGGACGCCACTACCAGCGCCTTGGCGGCCACTAGATACTTCGCGCCACTACTCCGCCTCCACCGGATCTTCACACTGCCTCGACGACCACTCTCCCTCGGCCAGTTCATTGTGCATGACCAGCAGCGCCTTCTCCATGGAGCACTAGCACTGTTGCGAGTCCCGAGCACCACCACAGGTGGCCGCCGCACTGACCACCTTGGGTTGGCGCTGTTCACTGTTGTTGCCTCCGTGCATCTTCACTTCCTGTGCCCGTGGACGTCAAGACCAAGTACCCCTTCGTTTCGTCAATACCGGCAAGTTTGGAAGATCCCAAGTACCACTACGACCTGCCAAGACCCTCTTCGAACGTGTATGACTACTATCGCCGAAGACTGTCAAGTGAACCATTACCGTCGCCGTGGATTCGACAAGATAATGTGTACCACTACTGTCGCCCCAAAGATATTGGATTCGTCAAGTACCTCTCCGAAACGATAGTGTAGAACTACTTCCACTACGACCGTTGCGAGAACGTCTACTTCCTCTACATTGCACCGAACTCGTCCCGCCCGAAAACGCACGCTTTGAAGGTATAATCGCCGAGACGACCGACGAATGCATCTGTTGTATGAGATGCCCTTGTTTGCACCGCGTCCGAATTGTCTCTCTTTGCCATGCCAATGTCACATGGGAACTTGGTATCCGGGATCACCCCACCATCTTTTGCATCTTCCGTAAATCCACACTTTCTTTTGCACCGACATCCCGACGAGTTGTTGGATCATCGGAATGTTGTCGTGGCACCATTTGCGTTGTCATTGCCGTGGCACCGCTTTCGTTCCGCCACGGTGACAAATGCTTCATAACATGCTCATGTCAGCATTTTCATAAAATTGCATAAACTTGCATATGTCATCCGCATCATTATACAACATTTAAAAATGTTAAAAATTGTTGTTTGCATTAAATTGCTAAATAGCATATGGGAATTTTCCGGAATTGTTGGTTGTTGTTTCCAGCCTCATTTAAACTTGCCTAAATAGTTAGATTAATTATGCTTCATAGTACCTAAACAAGTGTGAACTAAATAATTGTTGTGAAGTTTCGTCAATATGCAACTCGTTGCATATTGAGCTCCACTTAATTTGTAGTATTGTTTGTGCACTTTGCCATGCCTCTTTAAAGCGGACATGGATCATACTTGATTTTGCATCATGTAATGCTTATGTGAGGTTGTTTACCATGTTGTTTGCTTCTTTCCGGTTTGCTTGTCTCGTTAGATTCGGTTTCGTTCTGGAGTTGTGAGGATTCATTCGACTATGTCCGTTTGTCTTCTTAATGTACTCGTTCTTCTTCTTTGCGGGATCTCAAGAAAGATGACCATTACCGTCGATATCACTTCAATCTTTTCTTGCTAGTTGTTCACTCTATTGCTATTTCACGCTACCTACCACTTGTTTACCATGCCTCCCATATTGCTATGTCAAGTCTCTAACCCACCTTCCTAGCAAACCGTTGTTTGGCTATGTTACCGCTTTTGCTCAGCCCCTCTTATAGCATTGTTAGTTGCAGGTGAAGTTGAAGATTGCTCCATGTTGGATCATGTTTATGTTGGGATCACAATATCTCTTATTTTAATTAATGCATCTATATACTTGGTAGGGTGGAAGGCTTGGCCTTTTGCTCGGTGTTTTGTTCCACTCTTGCTGCCCAACTTTCCGTCATACCGGTGTTATGTTCCTTGATTTTGCGTTCCTTACATGGTTCGGGTTATGGGACTCGGCTTTGAATAAAACTCCTCCACCGAGGCCCAACCTTGGTTTTACATTTTCCTAACAACCCCCTAACCTTTTCCCTTGGGAGTTGCAAACCCAAGGGTCATCTTTATTTTACCCCCCGGGCCAGTGTTCCTCTGAGTGCTGGTCCACCTGGGCGATGGCCGGCACCCCTGGGGAACCTGGGTCTATGCCAACCCGACGTCTTGCCCATCCGGTGTGCCCTGAGAACGAGATATGTGCAGCTCCTATCGGGATTTGTCAGCACATTTCAGTGGTCTTGCTGGTCTTGTTTTACCATTGTCGAAATGACTTGTAACTGGGATTCCGAGTCTGGTCCGGTTATTCCAGGAGAAGGAATATCCTTCGTCGATCGTGAGAGCTTGTGATGCGCTAAGTTGGGACACCCCTGTAGGGTATAAACTTTCAAGAGCCGTGTGGCAGATGGGAATTTGTTAATATCCGGTTGTAGAGAACTTGACACTTGACTTAATTAAAATGCATCAATCGCGTGTGTAGCCGTGATGGTCTCCTTTCGACGAGGTCCGGGAAGTGAACACGGTTTGGGTTATCTTTGAACGTAAGTAGTTTCACGATCACTTCTTGATCACTTATAGCTTCACGATCATTGCGTAGCTTCTCATCTTACTTTTATTTGCGTATGTTAGCCACCATATTTGCTTAGCGCTTGCTACAACTCCACCCCATTACCTTATCCTACCCATAAGCTTAAAAAGTCTTGATCTCGCGGGTTTTGAGATTGCTGAGTCCTCATGACTCACAGATACTACCAAAACAGTTGCAGGTGCCGATGATACCAGTGCACATGATGCCACTGAACTCAAGTGGGAGTTTGACGAGGACCTTGGTCGTTACTATGTTTCGTTTCCTGATGATCAGCAGTGGAGCCCAGTTGGGACGATCGAGGATCTAGCATTTGGGGTTATCTTCTTTTCATTTGGATTTGTCCATAGTCAGACTATGTGTGTACTCTGAATGATGTATGAATTATATGATCTTTGTGTGAAGTGGCGATTGTAAGCCAACTCTATTTATCCCTTTCTTGTTCATTACATGGGATTGGGTGAAGATGTGTAGCGACCCGACCCAAATGGGTCAAGTCTCTGTGCTTACGTGTCATCCTTGGATTGGTATGCTGACACACACAGTACTCGAGGATTTATAACAGAGGTAAATCACATGTATAAAGTAACGTAAATACTATTACCTCAATCCAAATATAGCGGAAGCAACAAGGTTGTGGATTCCCATCAACACCAATGGCAAAGTTGAGTATAGGAAATCGTAACCCTAACGTATCACTTACTCGTCGTAAGATCCTGCAACATGAGATGTTGCAGTCACAGAGGGTCAGTACATTGAATGTACTGGCAAATTCACACCATAGAGCAATGATGAATAAAGGCTATCACTACATGCATATTTGGCTGGTGGAAAAGCTCTATGGTTATAAAGTTTTGCGCAAAGCCAATTTTTCCCTACTGCAAAGGAATAAATTTATTTAACTATCATGGTGGTTGTTAAACATTGAGAATGGTTGACAGCATTATCAATCCCAATTAAAAGTACTCATTAAAACCCAACAATATTAATTAAAGTAACATGATGAGATTCACATGAAAATCCAAGTACTAGATACTCAAAACGCCCATAACCGGGGACACGGCTAATCATGATTAGTTTATACACTCTGCAGAGGTTTGCGCACTTTTCCCCACATGACTCAATCGCCTCCGTTTGGT
This sequence comes from Triticum dicoccoides, assembly GCF_002162155.2. Lineage (NCBI taxonomy): Eukaryota > Viridiplantae > Streptophyta > Magnoliopsida > Poales > Poaceae > Triticum > Triticum dicoccoides. The sequence continues at coordinate 270,954,964 of NC_041387.1, read as the reverse complement.
TTCTCACACTACATGGTGTTTGAGAAACGGATGACCGAGACATAGTCTTTCAGAAGCGCTTGCACCTTACGTAGAGGGTAGACCGTACCAACCTACACCCCCTACATCTGCTAGTCTACCCTGTAAGAGTTCGCACGACTTAGTCAACTATGCTAGAGCCCATAATAGCATGTGGCTGCACACGGAAGTTTCTAGTTTGAATAATCTCATGATCCCTTTGAGCCTGGGTGGCGGTCCGAAGAAAAACAGGCAAGTCCTGGAAACCCAGGTGCCTAGACAGGCAAGTCCTGGAGTAACCAGGTGCCTCAATCCACCCAGATGTGTGTTTAAGTTGCCACCTTAAGTAAACCATTAATTAACAATCTCACATCTGTCATGGAAATTCACTCACCCAATCCACGTCTACGTGCATAGCATGGCATAATAAGCAAACGTAGAAGTAAGTCCCAAGGGTTTGAAAATAAAACAGGTAATAGGTACTACCTCATCTACTTCCCATCCCACAATTTAATTAGATCCTAGTCATCCAATGTTTGAGGATTGATCTAATGTATAAAAACTGGGTAATAAGGAAGTATGATCAAAGTGTGAACTTGCTTACAATGTTGATGAAGATGAATCGCACTCAAAACTCTTGATAGTTCTACTCATCACACTCCGGTCAATCTATCGTGAGCAAGCAATAGTAACCATACATAAGCAATCACTCAAAAGCACCGGAAAGAACGAAGAGTACGATTTGGAAAACATCAAAACCAAGCAAATGACTCTTGCAACAGAAAACAATTTCTAACAGTACCAAAATTAAGTGAATTTGGCCTTATCAGAAAGTTTAGGTCAAGAGCTTCAAGATGCAAAAAGAATCAACTCAAACGGAGTTATAAAATTCAAGTTATGATCAAACAAAGTTCAAATTCAAATCTGATCTAATTCAAATTTTAAACTTTCAAAAACATGTTTAAGTTGTTTTACTAGATAGAGGGGATCATAACAAAGAAGTGGGCGTTGGTTTCGTTGGATTTGGATAAACGGTTGAAAAGTAGTGGTTGTTTGAAAAACAGGGGCCAATCTGTAAATAAAAATATTCACGGACGGGTCCCTGGCCAAAATCTATTAATAAAAAGAAAACTCTACCGAGCGAACGCTCGCTAACAGAACCTAACGAACGAAAATCGTTCGGTACCGAACCTAACTAACGAACGTTCGCAAAATAACAAAACCAAATTTAATAAACCGAAAAAAACCCGAAAGAAAACCGGGGTGGTTAAATCGGTTTATACCGGCTCAGGCGGTTCGGGGCGGTTTACGGCGAAAACCAACGGCGGCGGTTTCCGGCGATCTCCGGCGAGATCTGCGGTGACGGCGGGGTGGGGCGGTGGCTGCGCGGCGCAGGAAGGCGACGCGGGACAACGGAGATAGAGGCGGCGGCGGCGCGAGGCGAGAGGCGGCAGGGTGCGGT